>NC_133527.1:111170636-111475136 GCF_048544455.1 Silene latifolia | reverse complement strand
CTTTGCAATGGTGACACATACATTCCGTGGCAAGAGCAGGTTACCACACCAAAAGTTCTCCAAAACAAAGACCATGGAATTGAGAACTTCAGTTTTACCAGCATAGGAGAGGAATTTGACTGCACAACTGCAAGCAATGTGCTGCACTTTAAGAATAATAGGATCATACATGGTACTAGTGAGTCTGGAAGGATGTATAGGAAGACCAAGGTATCTAAAGGGGAAAGAGCCTTCTTTTAGTCCAATGGCATTAAGAATGAGCTGCTTCAGAGCAGAGGTGACTCCACTAAAATAAGCCTCAGACTTCTCAAAATTAGCATTCAATCCAGACCAGCTAGCAAATAGTTTCAGAATGTCAGCAATTTTTTGAACAGATGGCAAATCTCCCCTCGTGAAGACCATGAGGTCATCAGCAAAAATGAGATGTGTGAGGCCAAGCTTCACACATTTAGGGTGATATGAGACATCCTGGGTGGTGCACATTGTCCTAAGAAGCCTAGAGAGCATCTCCATACTGAGGACAAAAAGTAGGGGAGACAGAGGGTCCCCTTGCCTAACTCCACTCCTGTCTTTGAAAAAACCATAATTTGATCCATTAACTTTAAGAGTAAACCAGGCACCAGTAACACACCCCATAATCCATTTGATGAAAACTGCAGGGAAGTTCAGAGTGGTAAGCATATTAGAGAGGAAAGACCACTGGATAGAATCAAAGGCCTTGCTTATGTCAACTTTGAGCATGCATCTGGGAGTGAGGTATTTCCTTTGGTATCCCTTAACTAAGCTCTGAGTTAACATTACATTTTCATGTAGGCTCCTACCAGGTACAAAAGCAGCCTGCTCATAACCAACTAGCTTAGCTACTACCTTCTGCAGTCTATTTGTCAAAATCTTGCTAATAGTCTTATAGATTACAGAGCAACAGGAGATAGGCCTAAAATCTTTGACAGTATAGACCACTTTCTTTGTAGGAATAAGGGATATAAGAGTGACATTGGCCTGCTTAGGCATGAATCCAGTCTTGAAGAAATCAGTAACAGCAAGGCAGAAGTCATCAACAACTATGTCCCAAGTGGCTTTGAAAAAGCCAGAAGAAAAACCATCAAGGCCAGGGCTCTTGTTAGAACCTATGGAGAATAAAGCAGCTTTGATCTCTACCCTGGACACAGGTTCAGTGAGCAGCATCTTATCATAGTCATCTAGGCACCCACCCTGAGCAATAGAAGAGAGATCCATACTCTGGACAGAGGTAGAAGAACCAAGGAGCTGCTTATAGTAGTCAACAAAAGTCTCACCCACCTCATGGAGCCCATGATGAGTACAACCATCTAAATCCTGGATTTCTCCAATGAGCTGACTCTGCTGTCTCTCCTTAATCTTTGTGGAAAAGAATTTAGACCCAGCATCATTAAGTTTAATATCATGTATTTTTGCTCTTTGAATCAGGATCTTAGCTTCAGCATCCTTTAGTTTCCAAAAATCCACTGATAACTCCTTTTCTTTGAGGATAAGTTCCTCAGAAAGAGGGTTAAGTTGAAGATCAGTGAAGCATTGATTCAGCTCAGCTCTTACTTTATCAATTCTATCATTTATATTGGAAAAGTGAGCAGCATGCAACTGTTTGAGGTAAGCCCTAGTATTCTTGAGCTTAGCCATAAACCTAAACATGGAGTTTCCAGTGACCCTACTACTCCAAGCAGCAGCAACCTGATGATGGAAATCAGGGTGATCAATCCAACAGTCAAGGAATTTAAACTGCTTCTTGGGTGCTGGATCCCCAGGGAAAGTCAGTAAAGCTGGACAGTGATCAGAAACCCCAGGAGGTAAGAATTGGGCAGCAGTCTGAGTAAAGGTGAGAAGCCAGTCACCATTGACCAAAATCCTATCAAGCTTAGAATAAACCCTAGTAGAGGGGTCTTGTTTATTAAACCAAGTAAAATCATTGCCAGTCCCTTGCATATCATCAAGGCCACATGAAGAGAGGCAATTATTAAAGTCCAACATATCAGGTAAGTGAGTAGGAAGGTTACCAATTTTCTCATGGCTATATCTAACAATGTTAAAATCACCCATGACAACCCAGGGTCCAACCTGAGGAGCCATAGCAGTCAAACTATCCCAAAGAGAAGCCCTCTTGACAGAACAATTACTACCATAGACTACAGACAGATGAAAAGCTCTACCAGTAGCCAAGTGATGAACATGGCAATGTAAGACTTGGGCATGAACCTGCAACATGGTGACTCTAGTAGTGGAAAGATTCCAAACTAGCCAAATCCTACCATTATAGTGCTTACTATAATTGCAAAAAGAGCTATAACCCCTAAATTTATTTCTCAGAATCCTCTGAGACTTATTTTCCTTAACTCTGGTTTCCAAGATACCAAGGATATCCAGTTTATTCTGAGTCAGAAACTTATTAACCTCTATTTGCTTAACAAGCTTATTTAGGCCCCTAATATTCCAGGATGATATGATCATGTTAAGTGTGGATCAGGGGTTTCAGCCACTAAAGGAACAGAATCCAAATCAATGTTACTTGAAGGGACATCCTTCTGCAAAACACTGAACTTATTAGGAGAAGTAAGCAGACCTGGATCAGAATTTCTCACAGGGGAGAAAGGCTCTACAAAACCCAACTCTGAGCTGTCCAGTTCCTGACCTGTGTCATGCCCTAGCACACTGCATTCTGAGTGCATTTCAGCACCAGTAGAGGGAGAATCTAGAGGCACATCAAGAGTAGGAGGACATAGCTCAGAGCATTCTGAGTCCATCCCCTCCTTCTGGGCAACTGAATCTCCACTCAATGGTGCTGAGGTACCACCTAGCAAGTGGCATTCTGAGGCAGGATGCACAGCAGGATGAGCAACTACAGAGACAGGTTTCACAACAGGCTTGTAAACCTTCTTGGCAAGCTTAGTAGGCTTCTCAACCACTTTGTCATCATGGTTCTTTGGAGCAGGAGGCTTGTTCCTCTTGCAGTTTGCAGAATTATGACCAATTTTGTGACAAGTATGACAGTAGTATGGAAGCCATTCATAGACTACCCTCTGAATAGAATGACCAATGAAAGGGGCATTGATAACAACATGATCAGGCAAATCTTTGGAGATATAAACTTCTACAAGGACCCTAGCAAAAGAGAGCCTAGCTTTGCAAGTAGTGTGCAGGTCAGCAAAGACGGGCTTACCAATCTTGCTGGCCATCTTGCTGAGGATAGAGTCAGTCCACATATAAGGATCCAAATCAGGGAATAGAACCCATGTAGGCACTAAGGCAACACTTTCCATGATACAAGAGAAATAAGGAGACCATTGTTTCAATATCAGAGAGTTTGAACCAACTTTCCAAGGACCTCGTCTTAAAACTTCATTCATGACTTCCTCAGTGTCAAATTTGAAACTGAACCACCGTTTCTTGAAGTATTGAACAAGAGGCAAAGGACCATGGTTCCAACTTTTCTGAAAAAAATCCGAGACCTGTTTCTGAGTGGGTTTAGCACCAAGAACATTACCCATGAGAGTGAACTTCCATTTCTCAACTTCATCCTGAACCTCATCCATAAGAATGTCAATTTCAGTGGATTTAGCACTGTCTTCATCAAAGAACAAGCTCATACCAATGGTACCCTTACCCTTGGCGACATCCGCCCAATTTTTCCCCAAAGGTGGAGGAATGGGAGGGGTAGGGGCAACAGGGGGATTAGCAGAAGGAACAAGAGAAGGTTGTTGAAAGCTAGGATTAGGATTCCCCAAAGGAGGAACAGGTGCATCCATGGCTTCCCCTGTTTCCGGAGAAGGACCCAAGTTTGACCCAGACGAGTTTGCACAAACCAGCGGGTCCACAATAGTCGGGGAAACAGGAGGAGAAGAAATCACAACAGTAGGGGACGAAGAAGCTTGAGAAACCATAGAATTACTACTTGGAGAATTGCGAAGACGAGCTTTACCCAGAGTACAATTCGAAGTTAAGGGAGGAAAATTAGTACCATTGGAATCGGAATCTTGCAAGGAAGCTGAAAAAGTGCTTGATTTTGGCGGGCGTCCTCTCCCTCTAGCCATGGAGGAAGGATTGGGCATCAATGGCGTCGTCCTTCTTGAGAGAAAAATCTCTCTAACCGACAAGAGAGAGAAAGACTGTTTATTATTATTATTATTATTATTATTATTATTATTACTACTACTACTACTACTACTACTACTACTACTACTACTACTACTACTATTATTATTTTATTTATTTATTTTTTTATTAAAAAAAAGGATGCGCGCAAAAAGTAATGAAAACCTTAAATCATAGATTATTATTATTATTATTATTATTATTATTATTATTATTATTATTATTATTAGTATTATTATTATTATTATTATTATTATTATTATTATTATTATTATTATTATTATTATTATTATTATTATTATTATTATTATTATTATTATTATTAGGGCTGTATTTAAGGTGCCAAAAAAGTAATGAAAACCTTAAATCAAACATTAATGACATCAATTTACGCGTAATTGTGTCTTAAATTCCTAATTTAATTGCATTTTGGGAATTAATTTAGTTCTTAAATACAGCCCTGAGGGCTATATTTATCATTACCGTTATTATTATTATTATTATTATTATTATTATTATTATGTTTTTTTTTTTTTTTTTTTTTTTTTTTTTTTTTTTTGCAGCTGCTGCAAGGATCAATATATTAATTGAAATCGAAACAATACATGACCTTGGACCAGTTTCTACAAGGGTTAACCAGTATGGTCACCCAAGATAAAACCCAACAATGAAAAACCACAAACTCAAACCATCCAAAAACCTATAGACACAAACGCCTACACGCAGCAAATCGAATAAGATGCCCAAGGACTTCTGGAGTCCGTTGAAGGCCAACAAAAATTCGTCTGTTGTGCTCCTGCCACAGGTAGTAGATAGTAGCAAGCAGTCAGCAGCTCCCTATGTGTCTCTTTTCCAGACTTGGAGTTTGAAGAATCCAGGAAAAAGTACCAGGTAGATTAGTAGGAGTATAGGTAACCTGAGACCAATCCAGCAGAGCAATCCAAATATTTTGAGCATAAGAGCAGACAAAGAAAAGGTGGCTAGCACTCTTAGAAGCAGACTCACAAAGAGAGCAACGATTGACCAAATAAATACCCCTGCCAATCAGCCTACCTATATTACGAAGACAGGCTTGAACAGTGAGAAGGGTGATGAATCTGTGTTTAGGAACACTGGTGTCACTGTGAACAACTTTCCACCAGGGTAACACAGCTCCTCTATGTGTTATGAGTTCATAGTAGGCTGAACATTGAAACTTCAGTCTATGGGTGCAATTCTGAAGGCATTGAATAGCCAGGGAGGGAGACCCCGTTGTACTCAGAAGATGATCTCTTGCATAAAGAACATTGTGCCAATACCATGAGAAACTTGGACTTGCTTTAGCTTGCCAGATATCAGAATCTTTTAAAATGTACTGCTTGGTCCATCTAGCCCACAGGTTGTGAGACCTATAGACAAGCTTCCAAACTCAAGAGATCATTTGGGACATGTTCCAGGATAAGATTTCCAGAATACCAATCCCTCCTTCCTGCTTAGGTAAACATAGGGATTGCCAGCTTTTAAACACATGTCTTCTAACTCCATTATCAGTACCCCAGAGGAAGTCTTTGCATAGTTTATAGATGCTTTTAACTACCCCTTTAAGGAGAAGGATACTGCCACCCCAAAAATTTTGTAAACTGATACCGTCGTTAGGTACCAAAAATAAATACCTAAGTACAACTAACAAAAGCTAGCGGTAAGTAGGGTCGATCTCCACAGGGAGGCTAAGTATCTATTTGCTAAGCACGTCTGTCGGGTCACAATTGGGGGTTTTAAATTCTTTTTCTAAACTACTGAAGATGTAAGGCAAGAGAAATAAAGATAAGAGCGATAAAGATGAGAAAAAGCTAAGATTGATCAGATAAGGAGAGGTATGTCAGGATTTCGGTTCACCATGGCAGTTTACTAACTCAGTCATAAATAGTCTAGATAATCTACTACGAGAAGGGAAAGGTCTGTTCATTCCAATCTTCTGATCTAGGAGCGAAGTTAACCAGATTAAAGTTATTTAGAAGCGTGCACTCAACTACACATATTACAGTTATATTGCTATGGTCACAATCTCTATCAGAACTCGTGACGACACACCCCTGCCATGACTCCAGCTATCAACCACATCAACACCTGCTAAGACTGACTGCTCACCATAAGGGATCACGGCAGACACATAAACAAACAAGACAACCACACAAGGTCAGTAACTGAGATAAGACACAACATTAACCAACAACAACCATCAACACAATACAAACACAACCAGTCTCACACAATCATACCCACTCCAATCAATCTCCGTCACTGACTGTCCACTGGACCAGCCCTGCCAGTGGGGGATCGCAGCCGTTCCTACCTAAGCCCCGCTCATCATACCGAGCGATAACCCTGTCCCATTAATGTGCACATCCCCTCCCGTGGCGGGTTCCACGGAGGGCGAAACTAGGGCGTGAAGCCACTCTCGCAAGTGACTCCACTCAGCCAAGGACGCACCTCGAGAACCAGAGACAAACAATCACAAACAGCTGTAATACAACAACAACTGACATCCAGTATACACCAACTAACTACCAAGTATATTCAACTATACGGTCACCACAACAATACAACATCACACAACAACCGACACTCTAGACATTCAACAGAATCTGAGTAGGCGAACCTACCTTTAAGCGACTGCGACAATTCCATGTCCATACACGCAATACCCAGCAAACAAGCAACATCTATCACTACCATTCTAACCCTAACTGAAAAGACAAAGATACGGATGATGATGACGACATACCTACATGAGGAAATCTGGAAAAGGATCGCTACCCGACTCAAGCTATGCACTCCTAGGGCACAAGGACCTTCAAAGGCTCCCATGGAAGGCATATGGTGAAGGGAAGAAGAAGGGACGACATCTAGGTTTTGAAGAAGGAAGCGGAAATGATTTGCGGTTTTAGGAAAACAAGATTATAAACCCTCGCTGAAAAGACGCTACTCGATCGAGTAAATAACGTACTCGATCGAGTGGCCCCTACTCGATCGAGTAGCCTCTACTCTATCGAGTACCACCCACAACTCAAGACACAAGGTAACTATGGCACGTAATCCTAAGAACCATTACTTCTCCCAAGGTCGGTCAACGCTGGTCAACGGTTCCTTAAAAGGGCGGGTATTACAGTCTTCCCCCCTTAAAAAGAACTTCGTCCCCGAAGTTCAACTCACCTTTCCCAAAGCACAAGATACGGAAACAAGGCGACATCACTACTCCTCCGACATAGGTCACTACTCCCCAGAAATACTATCCCCCATGTCATCATCATCATCAACTGTCTAACACTCCATCTAGATTGACTTCTACACTCTACCACTTGAAATACCAACCTCACAACATGAACCAGCACAACTGTTGGACCTTTAGTCCTAATTAATTGTTTTGATAATGACAGTACTGATTTGTATGTGGACTTAATATTATAAACATATGCCTGTAATTGTGTGCTTAAGTCTTAATTTAGAAAGGAACAATTACAAGACGCAAGCTTGAAGTTTGGACCAAGGAGGTACAACTTCGAGGACACTTGATCGTTGTATTCAAGCAAGATCAAGATCAGAAATCAACCACGAGACTCAAGATGAGAGACTTGTGAAGAGACGATTCGTTTACTGAAGATCCACTGAAGATTAGATAGTATAGGTCGTCATCCGGTAATGGTATTACTTTGTTTGATTTAAAGGTTAGTGAAGTTATGACCTCATAGCCATAACTTCATTGCTAGACAAAAATAATGCGTTAATTTTTGGAAAATATATTTTTAGTGATTTATAAAAATAAGAGAGTATTTATTTTAATTGGAATTAATTAATAAGAATTTAAGTTGAATAAACTATTGGTTTGTAACACGATATTTATATCGTCATGCAACCTAGAGTTTTAACTGAATTCTATCTCGATTTGTTGTGGACTATGGAAGCAAGAGGGACCGAATGGGTCGGCCAAAACCCTAGGAGGTCGAAACCCTAGTGGCCGAAACCCTAGGAGGCCGAATTCCTCCATTCCTTGCCTCTTACTTGTTCGTCAAGTCGTTTAGGGTTTTATACATTCCAGAACATTCCTAAACCCTAATTCTCTACAACTATAAATACTCTCATTCATTCATCATTTAAAAGTGACACACATCTACACTTTTAGAGAGAAAAATATTTTAAGCAAAATTCTTTGAGCTTTAATTCTTATTTTACAAATTGCTTATACAAAAGTTGCGCATCAATTTTGTCAATCACTCGAAGAAAAATCGTTATAGGATACTAAGTGCACAAAGATAGTATACTCACTCGCATAACGTGAGATTAGTATTTATCGTTGTACTTTTCTTATTAACGTAAGAGCAACCTAGAGGATTTAGCGATACTCAATCTGAGTTATAATCATATAGTTGATTATACGAGTGGATTGATAATTTTTGTAATCCGTAGAAAGGTACTAAAAATTATTAATCGAGAATAGTGGACGTAGGTTTTGACTTGTGAAACTGAACCACTTCAAAAATCCTGTGTGTCTCTCTTTCTCTCTCTCTCTCTCTTTATTTTTGTTATTTCGATTTTGCGCTTATTAGTATAATTAATTAGTTGATTTTAATCAATAAAATCAAATAATTAATTTTACATCATATATTTCGAAAAAGCGGTCATCATTTTTAATACTCAATTCACCCCTCCTCTTTCGTATTCGATCAATAGACTCCTCAATTGGTATCAGAGCCTCGTGCTCTTGATAAGCCTAACGGCTAGAGTCTGATCTATTTTTTTTGAGTCTATTTATCTTTTTTCCGCTGCATTTATTTTTTTTATCAAATGGATTCCAAACACCTTAAGTGTCCTATATTCAATGGGAAGAACTATGGTTTATGGAAAAATATGATGACCCATTTCATTAAAGGAAACGACTGGGAGTGTTGGTTGATTATCAAGAATGGTCCGAATAAGATCTTACTTGCAACCAATAATGGCACTACCGTCGAAAAGAAAGAAGAAGACTATATTGAGGCGGATTATAAAAAGGCTGAGAAGAATTCAAAAGCAATAAGCTTATTGCAAAACGGTATGATTGCTACTAAATTCGATCGTTTCTCAACCAGTTCATCTACCAAGGAAATATGGGATGATCTAGAATTAGCCTATGAGGGAACCACTATTGTAAAAAAGCAACGTATGGCATTACTAATGCGAAAATACGAGATGTTTGCCATGGAGCAAAACGAGTCAGTTGACAGCATGTCCTCTCGCTTTTCTAGCATCATCAATGAGCTAAAGTATTTAGGAAGAACTTTTGACTCCGAGGAAATTGCTAGAAAGATTCTCAGAAGCATGTCTCGCAGATGGAGACATAAAGTGTCTGTCATAGAGGAATGTAAGGACCTAACTTCGTTATCCTATCAGGAGCTACTCGGAACCTTAATGGTTCACGAGATTACTCTGAATCAGGATGAGGAGGATGCTGGTACAAGCAAAAAGATGGCCTTACAAGCTGAGTCTAGCAAGATTAATGACTCTTCAGACATTGAAGATGAAACCGTGTTGTTTGTTAAACGTTTTAGGAAAAAGGCTTTCAATCAAAATCAAAATAAAACAAATAACAAATCAATGCAAACTCTCAAGAAAAATTCTTAGGTAAAATGGTCTTTCTCTAACCGTGGATGCTTGAAGTGTGGTGATAATGATCACATGATCAAAGATTGCCCTACATGGAAGAAAATTAAAGACAAAAATCAACGTGACAAAACAAAGAAGGAATTCAAGCAAGTAATGATGGCATATTGTTAGGGAGACTTGGACTCTGAAGATGGCGAATCCGAAGATGAAGAAGAGACTGCCAATCTTTGCCTAAGCAGCGTCAGTCTTGACCTATTCTCCGACAGCGACAATGAAAGTAATGCTTCAAATGCTGAGATGTGTCTCGTTGGAAATTTGATTGATTCAGGAGGATGAAGAGGTAAGTTTTCTTGAACTCAAAAAGCAAGTTAAGAAACTTTCTAAGGATAATTTAATTAAGTATTTTGAACAATTCCTTGATCATTGTCATGAACAAAGTCTAGAGTTAAAAGACCTTAAGGAACAAATTCTAGATATTGCTGAGGAAAACCAACTTCTAAAAGCCAAAGCCAAAAAGCTCAAATCTAATGTTATGGCTACCCCAGCTATAACTTCAGACATGACAAATGCTGAGAAAACGCTCTTGAATCAAAAGTTAAGGCTAGTAATGCCATAACTTCAGAGCTCAAACTCAACATTAAGCATCTTCAAGCTAAAGTTACAGCTAGTGATGCTATAACTTCTGAGTTGAAGAAAGTCAATGAGATTTTAAAAGATGAACTCAATGGCAAAGATAGTGTGGTTTCCGAACACAAGAGAGAAATTATATTTCTCTCTAAGCAATTGAAAGAAGCTAGTGATAGTATGTCTGGACTTAAGGAACAACATGAAAATGAGAAACGTGTCTTGAATGAACGTTTTGATAAATTTTGTGAAGACTATGAGAAAGGCAACTCTTCCAAGGATTCAAGTGTAGATCATTCAAAATGTGAAAAAGAAATTGAGTCCTTGAAAGAATTACTCTTACATGCACGAAAAGTTCATGATAAATGGGAAGGAAGCACAAAAGTTTTAAACTTCCTCACTGAACAATCTGATAATAACATGAAGATGGGACTTGGTTATGAATGCTATAGCCGTAGAGACCATGATAAATGCAAATCTAATCCTTCTGATCACGATTTCAGAAAAAGAAAATATGTTAATCTTCCAGAATATTTGATTTGCAATTACTGTGGCTCTACTGGACATATACAAGTCAATTGTGTCAAACTTGCTTCGGATAAGCAAAAGAATGTTGAATCTGTTAAGACTTATGAATTCATAGTGGAAGATGATGTCTCAACTATAGATGAATCTAACGACAACGAAGAACGCAATAATGAGTTTAGATGGACTTATGATATGGCTTTTGATTACTCATCTGTTCCTTCAAAATCAAACAAAATAAATGAGAATCGAAAGCATACATTCAAGCCTAAAGTTCATAACTCTAAACCTAGAGCATCTCATGAAGGTACTAAACCTAGAGCTACTTTTGTTAGAACAAAACCTAGAGTACCTTATGTTCTGATTGTTAGACAAAGACCAAGACAACCCAATGTTAAAGCCAAAAGAATAACAAGACAAGTATGGGTTAGAAAGGATCAAATATATAGAGTCACTAACCATAAAGGACCCAACTTAGCTTGCGTACCTAAAAGTTGTATTTGATTCATTTGCAGGTAGTAGTGAAAGAAAATAATCTATGGTATCTCGACAGTTGGTCGTGATCCCTCGTGGGGTTTAGTTTTCAGTACTTGTCGTCAAGAGCACCTAGACCAAAACACAATTTATAACTTCACCAACAACTCTACAATTAGTAAAGAGGCAAGTAAAGGTCGGATCCCAAGGGACGGGAATTGAGATGAGATTTCTATTGCAACTAGTGGTGTCTTAAGGGTGTCACAATTGGGGTTTGGAGTAGAAGGTGTAACAGCCCCATATCCAGAGGAGCCTTAACTAGGCCTTCCTTAGCATATAAGGGCATTACCATCTCGGTTGCCCGAGGACAGTAATAATCAAATGTCGATAAAAGAACTATTATGTTATATTCCAAGTGATTTAAAAGCAACAAACAATATAATGGTTACAACTCAAAGGCTACTCGCTATTACTATCAAATCTCGTGAAGACTCATCCCTGCCCGGACTCCAGCTATCGACGACATCAACACCTGCTATTCCCCTGAAATGCCATCCCCCATGTCATCATCATCACTGTCTAACACTCTATATATATATATATATATATATATATATATATATATATATATATATATATATATATATATATATATATATATATATATATATATATATATATATATATATATATATATATATATATATATATATCGGCTCTTACAACTATCATATAAAACACCAATCTCGCAATACTAACCAACACCATCAACGATCACCCGTCATATATGAGATTACCCCACTCACTAGTAACAACTATCAACACGAAACATATCTCATACCAACATACCGCATGACTATACCACCATGTTACTCAACAACGCGATTCTATTACGACACATGGCACCACAACTATCTCGTTATGACCGTCTTTTAAAACATACTATCAACTTTCACTTCAACGCATGAATTACTCAACGAACTAAAGTAACCAATTACAACTTCATACAAGCAATGTGATCAAAGTAATAGAAAACTTTGTAAATAAACAACAAAGCATTATAAACGAACAACAACATAATTTCAAAATCAGCCTTTTTATTTTGCGACATTACTCTTCCCCTCTAAAAAGGAACTTCGTCCCCGAAGTTCACCACCAATTTACCACACATGTTACTTATTACTTGCATCGTGACATAAATTAAAACCATATTATTTCTTATGGACATTACTCACTAATCATATACTCATTAAATTAGAAAACATACACAACCCACCCGAATAACTAGCCACCGCCGAGAAAGCATGTTAATATCATATGCACAAGCGTATGAAAAGATGTAACTCCGATGAATAGATAGTAAATATGGCGAATGTAATATTAAAGCAACAAGAAACAATCACCACTTCACTACTTGTTACAAATATGCATATAAAACCCAAGCGCGACTTTTAACATATGAAATTAACGGTTCAAAGGTGTTACTAAGCATCAATAACCATGCTAAACATCAAACATGCAATTATGTAACCTTTAAACAAATTTAATTTTTGAAAAGTTCCTGTAACAGTGCTACTCGATCGAGTATGTAGAGGTACTCGATCGAGTGCCCGCTACTCGATCGAGTGTCTTGGCTACTCGATCGAGTAGCCCTGAGATCAGAATGCCTCAAATCTGCCACACCTGTAGCTACTCGACCGAGTATGAGGTACTCTGTCGAGTACCTACAGGTCAAATTCATGGAAAATTCTGTCATAACCCGCATATATATATATACATAATCGTCACATAACTTGAGTCGGGATGACTTCCCGACTCACAAAACCTTACAATCAAACCAAGCTAATAAATCCGACCTTATGGCCAACCATACAAATCCAAGATAAAAGTTCTAACAACCAACAACTACTAACATCCAACATCAACGATCTTAACAAGGATAAAGAAATAGGAGTATCACTCCTGCTGCTGCTGCTGCACCTCCTCCATCACCTCATCACCACCACCATCGCCTCCTGATGTGCCCGCTCCAGATGACCCAATACCCGCATCAACCCCCGCTCCAGCTCCAGGACTCACGTACCACGGGGTCAAGCCGCCAAAGGCAAAGGAGTGAGGCGTCCCCCAAGCTGACTGATCCACCCCGTAAGAGTGGAAAACCCCACTATAGTCCCCAACTCCACTCCACCATACCGGATGTGGTCCCTCTGTCCCAATCCCCTGAATTTACGCCATCTCGTGCATATTCCTGAGTGTCAACGTAGATGACACTCTCTCTGCCAAGTACTCGATCGCGTCTCCGGGGTGTCAAGGTAGGGGTAGCACAAAAAAGGGTGCTGCTGTGGTGGTGCTACCGGCCGTGGTCTAGTCTCAGCGGTCCTCTCTCTTACTCGACGGGGTCCTCTCCCCAACTTGGGCCTCTCCTCCACTACCGCCGCGTTCTCCCCCTTCTTCGGCTCGGGCATCACCTGGAGAATCGTGTCATCAATGAGGTAGGTCTACAACTGGCGGGGCACGTCATCATCCTCCTCCTCCTCGTCGGAGTCAACAGCTGTCACCACTGGCTCCAACGGCTCAATCGGTGGAAGGTGCTCAGGAGCCGGGATCCCCATCCAACTCATCCCCCGCACTCTCCAGGCTACGCTACCGTCAGCTAAAGTTGTCAACCATTTCAGGTCGATATAGTAGTCAAGGTCCATCGTAGGCACCGATGTAGCCAGAGGCACATACTCCGAAGAAGCCTCAAAGGAGGTTAGCTTTTCAGCTAACCGAGTGGCGATAGCGCCACAACTCAGGTACCGGGAAGTGGCAGTAGCCATCAAAGCAAGGCTAGCGCAGACGATGGCAGGAGCATTAAAGACCACCTTCTTGGCCCGCTCCGGGTTCAAGTAAGACATCAGAAGCAACACCTCATGATTGTTTAGTTTACTAATATCAGGTCTATCATACAGGAGGTTCGAAAGAGAACGAAGAAAGATCCTCAAGGTAACATGCTGAACATCATTAATCAACATGTTACTTGAGGTGGGAGCCGGCTATCCGGTAAGACAAGGCATTAGGCGGCAGACACCGCACTCAGCAGGAATATCAGTGATAGAATCCTTGGGAGGCTTGGCCAACCCAAGGTGAGAAGCGAAAAGGTCCATGGTAAGCAAGAAACTTGTGTTCATCAACCGAAACTCAAACGGTTTGGGCAGCTGGGTCATAACTAAAGGAGCTCATAAACTCCAAAGTAAGAAAAGGGTAGGAATGTTTCCTCAGCCGGTACAACCCCGTAAAGCCCAAGGTCTCAAATATGTGACAGACATCCGTCTCTATTCCCAAATCAGTCAGAAGTGTGGTATCCACACACCGAGTTGGCCTCATTTTGCGTTTTTGCAAAACCACAAAACGCTCTCTCTGTTTAAAATCTACAAACACTACCGAAGGGTACTCCGGTACCGCGGGTACCACGGGTCCACTCCCTTCCCCAGTCTCAGGCTGTGAAGCCCTCCCTCTTTTGCTTTGTCGGGTCCCTATGTTCAATCTCGGCATCTGTTTCAGCATATATTTAAACAAGCTTGCATAAACATGTAAGGCATATAATTCACGCAATTGAACTTCACATACTCAGCTAGGTACACATACTCACCAACAAGTTCCCAAATTTGATATGCAAATTCAGTTTGTAGCAACTCATATTCATTAGTTGTGAAAAGTTGAGCATGATAAACACAATATACTCAACCAATTCTAACATCCTAGCATGATTCAAATTCTATTCTAGGTGCATACTCTATGACATGTGAGATATTCTTCCATATTCATAGAAAAGTAATTTAAAACATATCATCATCAACCTTCAATGTTAGAAACAAACAACTCATTTAGACTTGTCAGACGGTCTCTACAGCTGTAATGATTTTGACATATTCTCCATCAATTAACATCACCACTATGACATTGAAGTTGAACCCTTACTTAAACAATCATATGCAACACCAATTTCAGATATAGCAAACGAATTTCAATTTGTGGCACTTTTCAGACGGAGTTTTAAGGCAAGTTTTAAGGTGAAAATCACCAAAATTCGTCCTTCAACATGATATGTACCAAATATAGTGTTCAATTTTATCATATAACATGTAAAAACAACCCAAAATCAGTTTTGATTTTTGCAAACCCTAAAAAATTCGCCCCCAAATTTCGCGATTTCTAGTCTATTTTTACAGCAATTAATCACCAATGTTCATGAAAGGGAAGCATGTGAATCATATTGCAACAATTAAAAGCAACAATTCGCCCATATGAATCGAAAATTTCAGATTATACCATCATCCCAACAAATTTAAAGGCATAAAAACATGTAAATAGGGAAGAAATCATACCTTGATTAGGTAGGAAAGTAAAAGAATACAAACAACTAAGAAGAAAGAACCCAAAATCAGTCACCACACTATAAGATTATGAGAGTTTTTGAGGATTATAAGAGCTTATGGGTCGAAATAAAGAAGAAGGAATGAGGAGAATAAGAAGAATTAGGGGTTTTAAGAAACCCGCAGAATCACTGTATAGTAACCTACTCGATCGAGTGTCTAGGGTACTCGATCGAGTGCCCTCTACTCGATCGAGTAGGCGCTATTTCGTCGAGTATTTGCAGAAAATTTCCACATCCCGACGTCATAGCTTCCTAACTAGATCGAGTGAGGTCTACTCGGTCTAGTAAGCACTCGCACTCGGTCAAGTATAGTTAGGTACACGGTCAGAAATACGAAGTAAATTGAAGATTCCTGCAAAAACAATATCGCGTGTCGATCCCAAACTAAGTTCGGAATTCGCCACTAATTATCACACTTGCTCGTGTATTACCATTACTACTCATGCGTATCATACCGTCTCAACAAATAAGGTTCATGTCATATTACGCTACAACAAATTACCCAACTCGGTTTACCTGCTACCGAGTCATTCATAAGCATAATCATGTCATCATACTATACTTAACCTTATCTTACCACATTACTACCAAACTCGTGTTCACATCAACATGAAACATATAATTAACGATAATTCCTTCTTTCATATGTCATATAAATGCATACTCTACATAGAAAATTAAGGCCTATCATGTTCCAAATTCAATCATAAGCAAATCATTCTACATAAATCGATCGTCACGCAGCGGAAAGTTTCACCCAATAAGCAAGGCCTAAACGCATTACTATATGCTATGTCTCATATTATAACTCAACACTTCTTTAACTATCATCTTTATAGCTACAGTAGGAATTATAAACTCTTATATGATTACCGTTATTAACAACCTGAAGCAAACACTAACATGATCACCTTCATATCACGGCATACACTTTCACATTTTCACGCATTTCTATCAAATAAATTCTTGTCACGTTTCTCATAACCATCGTACAAACTCACTAATCATGCCAAAACTTCACTATACACCATCCAAACGCAACTATTATACCCATATCTACGTTAGCAAGGACTCAACCACAAATAATTCTGACACAATTAACACACACATTACATACATACACACGGACTCCACATCCCCATACCCTATGACTGGCTTAAGTACCATGGGGCCAAGATTTTGAAATGAGGGCGCCTACTCACCCAAAATCTAGCATCAGCTGGGGCTCCCATTATACATACACCAGGTTCATTTTATTAGACTCACTACATTCATTAAGTTCATTTGTTACAGGTTCCAAAATCGTCGCTCTCATACCACTTTATAACAACCCGACCCACCACGGTCGTAACACAACCCAATAAGATGGGATACGTACCTTTGGGCCCATTACTTGTCCTCACTTAAGCCCAAAAGCACAAGGCCTTGTTACTAAGTGGTGGGTTGGAATCCCTTATAAACATATCACAACCTCTTCAATTCCCCGATGTGGGATAACCTTACTCTCAATAACTGGGGTGTTACAATTTTATAACAACCCGACCCACCACGGTCGTAACACAACCCAATAAGATGGGATACGTACCTTTGGGCCCATTACTTGTCCTCACTTAAGCCCAAAAGCACAAGGCCTTGTTACTAAGTGGTGGGTTGGAATCCCTTATAAACATATCACAACCTCGTCAATTCCCCGATGTGGGATAACCTTATTTTCAATAACTGGGGTGTTACAATCTCCCCCACTTAAAGAACACAACGTCCTCGTTGTGCCTCCAACTTGACCGCAGCCAAGCCCATAATCCTCCCCCTAGGTGTATGACTCGGGTACTCCCGACCACGGGCTCACCACACGGTCGCAGGGTCGCTCTGATACCACTTTGTAACACCCCCATATCCAGAGGAGCCTTAACTAGGCCTTCCTTAGCATATAAGGGCATTACCATCTCGGTTGCCCGAGGACAGTAATAAGCAAATGTCGATAAAAGAACTATTATGTTATATTACAAGTGATTTAAAACCAACAAACAATATAAAGGTTACAACTCAAAGGCTACTCGCTATTACTATCAAATCTCGTGAAGACTCATCCCTGCCCGGACTCCAGCTATCGACGACATCAACGCCTGTTAAGACAGACTGCTCACCATAAGGGATTACGGCAGACACATAAGACAACCACACAAGGTCAGTACTCAGATAAGACACGACAATACCAACAACATCTATCAACACAACACAATACAATCAGTCACACACACAAGCACACCCACTCCGATCAATCTCCGTCACCGACTGTCCACTGGACTAGCCCTGCCAGTGGGGGACCGCAGCCGTTCCCACCTAAGCCCCGCTCATCATACCGAGCGATAACCCTGTCCCATTAATGTGCACATCCCCTCCCGTGGCGGGTTCCACGGAGGGCGAAACTAGGGCGTGAGGCCACTCCCGCATGTGACTCCACTCAGCCGAGAATACATCTCGAGAACCAGAGACAAACAATCACAGACATCTGCAACACAACACAACCAACAACCGTATATACGCTGCCACGCAAACACAACCACAATACAACAACAACGACACAACAATCGAGACACTAGATTATCCACAGAAACTGAGTAGGCGAACCTACCTTTAAGCAACTGCAACCAATCCACACCAACATACGACATATCCAGCCATCAAGCAACACCTATAACCACAACATAATCATCTATCACTACCAAGCAAACCCTAACTGCAAAGACAAGGATACAGACGATGATGACGACATACCTACAAGGAGAAACCCGGCAAAAGACCGCTACCCGACTCGAGTTACGCTCTCCTAAGGCACAAGAACCTACAAAGGCTTCCATGGAGGTTTTATGGTGAAGGGAAGGGAAAGAGGCGACTAAAGGATTGAAGAAATAAGGTGGAAATGATTTGCGGATTTAACAAAACGCGATTAAAAACCCTTGCTGAAAACCCGTTACTCGATCGAGTGTCCCACATACTCGATCGAGTGTCCCCCTACTCGATCGAGTAACCACGCTACTCGATCGAGTAGCCTCTACTCTATCGAGTACCACTCACAACTCACAACCCAAGGTAACTTGGCACGCACTTCTAAGGATTATTCTCGCTACGAAGGTCAGTCAACTCTGGTCAAAGGGTCCCTAAAAGGGCGGGTATTACAGAAGGTCACTAAACTAAATAACAATGAAATTAAACAAGCAAGATGAATTAAAAGGGATGTAAACAATTGATAAAAAGCACTAGGGTGTCATAGGGTCATAGGGGATTCATGGGAATTGATCACACAAACATATTCTCAAGTTATAAGCAAGCAATTATTGTTTGTGATGGATCGAGTTGGTTTATATCTTACAATCCTAGGAAAGTTTGGGTCCCGGAGCCGAATCGATTAGATTGTAAAACACCTACAAGTCGACTTAGTCTTCCCTACTCAACAATATGCATGGTCTAATGAGACTCGAGTTGGTTTATGTCTTACAAGTCTCATTGAAAAGATAGGTGATGGGTAAAAAATGCAAGGATTCATAGGCTCACATTTCATCAAACATAACATGTGCATAAGTTGAGATCACAACAAGCAAGCAAATAAACTATGAAAGCATATTAATTTAAGCATCAATCATTCCCCGTTTTGGTTTCCCATAATTACCCATTAACCCTAGTTAAAGAAACTACTCACTCATTATCATGTTGAACATGCTAACAAGGTTATTAATCATACCAACAAAGTGAAACATGATGAATAAATAAAAGTGATTAACAATAATTAAAAAGGGATTAAGAGAATTATACCTACTAATGATTCCAATAATAAAGCAAAGAATAAAAGAAGTACTTGATGCTTGATTGGAAGGTTGTCAATCTCCCAATAATAACCCAAATAATCTTCAATTACCCAAAATAAAGGATGAACAAGAGAGAGATTAAGGAAATAAAACTTGTATTAAAACTTGATTAAATGTTGATTACAAGATTAAAGAGAGATTTGATTTATATTAACTACTCTAAAGATTGCTAAGAAGAACATGGTCTTCTAATTAGACTAATGGAGTATTTATAGTGGGGATTAGGTGCATGAATTAGGGTTAACTAAGGGATTAAATGACGATTAAGTCCCTTGTTGAGGAAACGCCGGTCTCTTTTGGGAGACTCCGGTCTCTAGGGAGACTCCGGTCTCTAGAAAAAGATGTGCATCCTTCCTTGAAGCTTGAAGAAGACGAAATGGGACTGCCTGGGAATCCGGGCGTCTTTAGCACGGGACGGGCGGATTTGGTGATTTCTACCCGGGCGTCTTGTGAAGGAGGATGGGCGTCTTTGGGTGGTTTTGCCCGGGCGTCCAGCTGAGGAAGACCCACGGGTTGTGGGTGGTGGACGGGCGTCTTCAGGGGAAGACGCACGGATTGTCAGGCAGTCTTGTTCCTTCTTCTTTTCTTCCTTTTTCTTCATAAAATCCTTGAGGATTTCCTCGGGGATGCAAGGATCCTTTCTCATCATTGCCCATCTACTATAGTATGTACAAAGGCCTTCTAATCTTGTCTCTCCTTGATGCTTGGTCATTGAATTCAATCAATTTAGCCTCATTTTGCCATGAAAATGCAAGGTTTGCACTCCTTTCCTACCAAGGGATCAAAACCTCAAAGAATATGCAAAACAAAGAACTAAAGACAATAAATGACCCAAATATGCACTAAAAAGCATGGGAACAAGGCTAATTCGGGGACTCAATATGCTCTAATTATGGTCACATCAAATATCCCCAAACCGAACCTTTGCTCGTCCCGAGTAAAGAAGTGACAAAGACTAGGACCATTATTTAAACTAACATAATAACATAGCCGATATGAGACAATTAGCGGGTCTCACTCCGCCCCTTTAACTCACAACAAGACAACCATGAGGTAGGATGCCTTCTTGCAAGGCAAGGTGGGTCTTGCCAAAATGGCGACACATCCAAACATTAAGCACATAAAATCAAGTAATGGATGCATCTACAAAAGAATAGCCACTTTCCTCATCTAAGTGGCGGAAATTATCTACAAGGGAAGCAATTCAAGGGTACACACTCCTTCATAGATGCAATTTCTTCAAACTACTAATCCTAGAAGGATACCAATAAATCACCTCCAAATTGTGTCAAGCTAGGGTACCTTTGTCCTCAATCGTTAAATGATTTTGTCAAGAATAGACTCCCTATGGTGTTAGAAACACTGGAGGATCGCGGAATTCCCCCTCTTGCCTAGACAAGAAGAAGGGTCGTCCCCTCTCTACCATGCACAAAAATGGATACGATGGATAAAGGGATCAATAGATATTTGAGTTTCATTTGGGAGTTTGCTTTTGTTTTTGTTTTTCCCCCCAATTTCTTGTGGCATATAACATTTGAGAACACTTTCTTTTGCCATTTCTTTTGATTTTTGGCATTTCAATACTTGACAACTTTCAACTTTTTGCATTTCTTTTTGAACATTTTGAAAGTCACCCCATATGTAGTGAGAGTGCCTTATATTTGAAGCTTTAAGAGTCTATTTTTGCTCCTCTTTTCATTTGATGCATTTTTGCAAACTTTCTTTCACTTTTCATTTCATTGAACTCAAATTGATTTCTTTTTGTGCTCATTCCCTTTGATGACAAAAATGTGTGGTAGAACATGGATGAATGATGGATGCATGGTTTCAAGGGTCACCTTGGAATAAACGGTAGCCAAGGAGTTATCACACCACAAGGTACTCTTGACTAGGCCTTAAGCCATGGGTCAAAGGATACTAGTATGACACATCCTAGGGTGTTTTATGAGTATTCTAACAAGCAAAGTCTTAAGAAGAAAAAACATCTACTAGGGCCTATATACACTTGTCAAGCTTCCCAAGTAGACGGTTTCACAAAATTTTCTAACCATGCAAACTACATGCCATGATGCAACTAATCATATATACATCCTAATGCATATGATTCTACCAACTAATCTGCCATATAAACTAAATGCAAGTCCTAAATTCGCATTGTTATACCGCATCAATCAAAATAAAGCCACATAGTCATTAACATAAAGAGGAAAAAGGAGATTGGAAAGATCATACCATGCGGTCTTCAATATCCTCATGTCTCGGATGTGGCGTAGTCAATCAATGTGGACAAGTATAGAACAAACACAATATATACAAGTAATATATACAAGTCTACACTACAAAGGAAATGAACTTGTTTTTGGTTTTTCAATTTTTCAAATTTTTATGGTTTTTCGAAGTGTTTTTGATTTTTTTGGTTTTTTGAATAAAAGCTAAGTTAGAATTCCCCATCCCCACACTAATATGGGCATTGTCCTCAATGGCCAAAATGATGGGAAATTATGCAAACATGATGCATGATTTCTACACTAAATGCAAGCTACACTAATCTACACTACATGATGCATGTCTTTTTGTTTATGACGGAGAGCGTAATTTAGATTATATCCCGTTGCGTATGCATGTACTTCCCCAAACCGAGATAGACATTATTTCTAATGTCCTAAAGTTGGGGGTAGTTCATGCACACAAGATGCAATGCATGAAACTAAATTTGTCATTTTGGATTTTCAAAAGTGGGAACAATGAAATAAGAACACCTCAATGGGGCCGAGGTGTTAGTCCCCTATGTTTCTAGGACTACTCCAACCATGATCAAGATAAATAAATAAAACAAAGAAAGAAGTAGACAAACCTCAAGAGGGTAGGAGCCTCCAAAGCTTGCTAATCTTCCACCATATCATCATTGTCATAATCTTCCTCAATAGAAGTGGACTCATCACCACTTCCCTCTTCACTTCCTTGCTTACTGCCTTTATCATCCTCTTCGTCTTCTTCATTAGCCTCTTCCTCTTCATTTACCTCTTCATCAACAACCTCATCACCGACAACCTCATCGTCACCCGGTATCTCACCCCTATATGCACTTGGAAAGAAGACTTCCTTATCCGCCCAACTAGGCAAAGGACATGAAGGATCAAGTAGTCCTTGCCTAGCTAAATGAAGGAGGGGTGGATATTGGGCTAAGTATGCATCTTCCCGATCCTTAAAAGCTTGTTTGTGCATCTCTTGCATAAGTAGAGTCATATAGTCTTTGCTTGCTTCAACACCTTCGGGTTTGAACTCTTGATACTTGAATGGATAGGGTGGTGTGACAATGGAGGAAGAGGGCATTTCAATTTCACCCCTTTGTTGACGGATGATGTATTCGGCTTCTTTTGAGAGGAGAAGAAGGTAGTTGGTCCGATGGACACTCAAACGGCATATCTTGGAAGGCAAAGTAAAAGATCTAGCCTCATTGGTGAGCCACCCATACTTGGTGTCAAGAGGATTATGGGTAACCCACTTGTACTTATTAATCATAGCATCCATGTCAATGAGATGACCCCCCTTTTTCGCCACATACTTGCTATCCTTGTTGAAATTCGGATCAAAGAACTTAGCCAAAAGAGTGACTAGACCTCCATTTACAATAACGGTGGTGCCTTGCTTTCCACAATCAACATTTAGCCATCTTTCCACCAAAAGCCTTAGAGAATTGTAAGGCTTGGTGAATTCCATTCCAATATTTAAGACCGACTCAAGAAGAACACAATCGAGCTTGGTAAAGTGGTTAGTGTCTTTTTTTGTAATGATAGTATTTCCGATGACCTTGTGCCACACTCTAATGCCCGGATGGTGGACTAATAGAGCACGACTAGCATGATAGTTCTCAAATTTCCTCCCGGAAATCGCCTTTCAAAGAGGAGAGGGGTCATACTTGTCGGGATTCTTGAAATAACTAGGTGAATCACTAAGACCCAATACTTTACCCAATTCATCAAAGGTGATGCGCCTATTCACATTGGCAAGGCGGAACTCGATGTTTTCTCTAGTCTCTACCTTAGTAACTTTCAAAGAGCTCAAGAATTCTAAGGTAAGGGAGGGGTATGCCAATTCTCTTGTAGCAAAAAAATTTCCCAACCCCATGGCTTCAAAGAAGGCTTTCGTTTGTTCAAGGACACCTAATTTGTTCAAGGCATGTTCACATATGAATTTGGTGGATACAAAGGATTTTCTAGCATACTTGGCAAATGTATCCCTATGGGAGTTAGAAATGAAAATTACCTCCGGATAGTTTGATAATTGAGCAATTTCCGGAGTTGTTGATGTTGTTGCTTCCAAGGGAGGTTGTTGTTGTTGAACTTCCAAGTTTGAACTAGCTACCACCATAGCCAATGAGGCTTTCTTTGCTTGAAGACATTTTTGTCTTGTTGAGAGTGCCTTTGCCTTAGGTGCCTTTGTTGATCCTTTTGTTCTTGCCATTGATGATTTAACCAAGAAAAGAGTGAAAATCTTCAATTTCCAAGTATACCCAAATCGATTTTAAGATGAAAGGCTTTGCCTTTATAATTTCAAAAATTGACTCAAAGGTTGAAGATTTTGGTGCTTGGTTTGATTTTTGTTGGAAGAGGAGTGATTAATTGTTGTTAAAAGGAAGTTTGGATTTGATTTTGTTGAATTTGGTTGAGGAAATTTTGTTTTGGTGATGGAGAGGATGAGGGTTTTGAGTTTTGGGGTTTATGGGTAGTGTTTTGAATGAAGGAATGAAGAAATGAATGTGGGAGGGGTATTTAAAATACCCGAAAAATTTGAAACAGCAGGGGAAGATGGGCGTCTTTCCTTCGGGACGCTCGGATTCTGCCTCTTTTTTGGTTCAGAATTCTCGCCTAAAGACGGGCGTCTTTCAGCAAAGACGCTCGGATTTATCAATTGCGTGACGGGCGTCTTCTGCTGAAGACGGGCGGATTCTCAGACAGTGAGATTTCTTGCTTTTCACAGCCAAAAAGACGGGCGTCTTTCCTTCCAGGACGGGCGGATTTCTGAAGACGAGCGTCTTCTCTTCCAGGACGCTCGGATTCTTTAACAGTCCCAAAATTTCAAATTCTCAGTTAAAATGGACGGGCGGATTCTGACAAAGACGCCCGGATTGCCTGAAGACGGGCGGATTCCCATGAAGACGCTCGGATTCTCCCTGTTTTACCCGGATTCAGTTCTATCCGTGCACTTGCATATCCCGTGTGATTTTTCATTCTTCAAATCCCGTGTTCTTCATTGTAGGGGCACTACTAAGGCATGAATAGCCTAGGCAATTGCTATCCCCACACTAAGCTAAAGCACTACACATCAATTAAAATCATTAGTCCCTCCCTCACTTCTCTCAAAAATGATAATTATCTTGATCAAAGCATAAAAATCCAAAAATGACAAAAATGCAATGTAAGAATTAAAATGCGAGTTAGGGAGTTAGAAATATTTACAAATGGTGGTTTAGGGAGGACTCCACCAAACTCTCATCCTTAGTGAGATGTCATGGGGGCATGTCCAAGGTGTTGTTGATGTTGCTCAACACCTTGAAAAAGTAGTCAAAAGCTTGTTCATTATTATGATAAAGATCTTCAATAGATCTTTGCCCTTGTTGTGCTTCATGTCGGTCTTGATCGATAGCATTACCAATATAGGGATTGAAAATCCCTTCAAACTCATCGTCCCAAAGACTACAAACTTCATCTACTTGATCACTAAAGATCTCTTGAGTTGATAGAGACAATTCTCCCACTTTCTTGTCTTGGCCAATGAGGCCATCCTCTTCATTGCTTGACTTTGGTGAGCTTTTCAAGCTCTCTTTGTTACAATTCACTTGCTCTTTGAATGGAGCATCTTCAATTTTCTTCTTCCATTGGAATTCCGACTTCTTCCTATCATCCTTCCGGCTATAATGATCAACCATAAAGCATGGTTAATGCAAACGGGGAGCTCTCATGGTCTTGTCAAGATTGAAAGTTATGCTCTCATCTCCCACTTCTAGAGTGAGCTCTCCATGCTTCACATCAATCACCGCACCCGCGGTGTGTAAGAAAGGTCTTCCTAGAATGATTGGAATGTTGGAGTCTTCTTCCATGTCAACAATGAGAAAGTCCACCCTAACCCTAATGGTGTCTTCGTCGATCTATCGGCCATTTGGAGTGTGATATTGGTGCATTTAAGCTCTCCCATCCCTAACCTTTTACTCACCGAGTACGGCATAACACTCACACTAGCCCCTAGATCACATAAGGCTTTTTTGATCGTGGTGTCGCCAATGGTACACGGTATTGAGAAGCTTCCCGGATCTTTGAGTTTTGGAGGTGAACTCCCTTGAAGTATTGCACTACTCACCTTAGTGAAGGCGATAGTCTCAAGCTTCCGGATTGACTTCTTCTTTGTGAGGATGTCTTTCATGTATTTTGCATAGGCCGGCACGTGATTGATTAATTCCGTAAAAGGAATTGAGACTTCCAAATTCTTCACAATTTTCATAAATTTTTCAAGTTGGTCATCAAATTTGGGCTTGGCTTGACGACTTGGAAAAGGAAGTCTAATCACAATGGGCTCCTTCTCCTTGACCTTGTCTTCATTTTTCTTTGAAATTTCTTCTTTTGATGGTTCTCCATCCTTGGAGTTTTGCACAATTTCTTCTTTGTCACTAGCTTCCACAACTTCATCCTCAACTTGCTTCTTCGGTGCTTCATACCTTGTACCACTTCTCAAGTGAATGGCACTAACCGTTTCATGTCTTGGGGGATTACTTTGAGGTGGTAATTGCCCCTTTTGTCTTTGTGAGCTTGAAGATGCTAGTTGAGTCAATTGGGTTTCCAACATTTTGGTGTGAGCTAGGATGTTGTTGATGGTGATTTCCTTTGCTTGACTATCCTTTTGCATTTGAGTGAAAAACTCTTGTTGATTCTTTTGCATTTGGATGACCGCTTTTTGAACATTAAAACCTTGGTCATTTTGTTTATTTTATGGAGTTTGATTTTGGTAACCTTGGTTTTGGTTATAAAAGGGTCTTTGATTTTGGTTTCTCATGGGAGGTGGGGTGTATGTTGGTTGAGGGTTTTGAACATTTTGGCTTTTGTATGAGAGATTTGGATGGAATTTGATGTTTTCATTGTAATAGTTGGAATAAGGGGTACCACTCTTGTATGCTTGGAAAACATTCACTTGTTCATTTGTTCCCCTACATTCACTTTGGTCATGTCCCAAAGTTCCACAATTTTCACATATCCCACTTAGGATTGATGAAGATGCCGTCATGGCATTAACATGATGCTTTGGTGATTTTGAGGCTTCTTCAAGTCTAGCCATAGCTTTTTCAAACATCAAATTGATGGTATCAATGTGAGCACTAAGTTGAGCACCCAATTGAGTAATGGAGTCCACTTCATGCTTTCCTCCTCTAGTAGCCTTGCGAGGTCTACTATATTGTGAGTTATGGACCGCCATTTCCTCAATTTTGTTCCAAGTTTGATTGTCATCAACTTCGGTGAACATTCCATTTGATCCCATGTTGAGAATGTTCCTTGAATCTTCATAAAGACCGTTCCAAAATTGTTGTACCAAAACCACTCGCTAAGTCCATGGTGAGGACATGAGCGACAAATTCTCTTGAATCGCTCCCAAGCTTCATACAAAGATTCTTCATCTCTTTGCTTAAAGCCCGTAATTTGAGCTCTTAGCATGTTAGTCTTTTCCGGTGGATAGAACTTTTTGTAGAAAGCTAGAGCCAACTTCTTCCAAGAGTCAATTCCGAGAGTAGCCTTATCAAGGCCTTTCAACCATTGTTTTGCGGTGCCAATTAGAGAAAAAGGAAATAAGACCCATCGAATTTGGTCTTCAGTTACACCGGTTTGAGAAATCGCATCACAATAGTCACAAAAGGTCTCCATATGAGAGTGAGGGTCTTCACTTGGCATCCCCCAAAATTGGCTTCTTTCGACTAATTGGATAAATGCGGATTTGGCAATAAAATTTCCGGTTAGATGTTGTGGTGTGGGAGTACCATTGGGTAGGTTCTCCTCGGTGGGTACGGAATGTGATGAAAACTTAGGCATTGTGGGGTGATTTTGTGTTGGATTTTGTGTTGGGTTCTCCTCACCTTCTCTTGCAAAAGGGTTGATGAACTCAATAGTATTTGGTTGAATATCTACAACCTCACCAATACCTCTCAAAGTTCTCCTAGCAAGTCTTCTATTGGTTGTCAAAGTTCTTTCAATTTCGTGATCAAAGGGTAACAAGTCACCTTATGACCTTCTAGACATGCAAAATATCAAACAACTCGAAAATAATTAGAACAAAACCTTGAGGAGTTTTACTTCCCCAAGGCAAAGAAAGACACAACTAATAACAATGCAAGAAAATCTAAATCAAGTTAACACCATCCCCGGCAACGGCGCCATTTTTGGTCGTGATCCCTCGTGGGGTTTAGTTTTCAGTACTTGTCGTCAAGAGCACCTAGACCAAAACACAATTTATAACTTCACCAACAACTCTATAATTAGTAAAGAGGCAAGTAAAGGTCGGATCCCAAGGGACGGGAATTGAGATGAGATTTCTATTGCAACTAGTGGTGTCTTGAGGGTGTCACAATTGGGGTTTGAAGTAGAAGGTCACTAAACTAAATAGCAACGAAAGTAAACAAGCAAGATGAATTAAAAGGGATGTAAACAATTGATAAAAAGCACTAGGGTGTCATGGGGTCATAGGGGATTCATGGGAATTGATCATACAAACATATTCTCATGTTATAAGCAAGCAATTATTGTTTGTGATGGATCGAGTTGGTTTATATCTTACAATCCTAGGAAAGTTTGGGTCCCGGAGCCGAATCGATTAGATTGTACAACACCTACAAGTCGACTTAATCTTCCCTACTCAACAATATGCATGGTCTAATGAGACTCGAGTTGGTTTATGTCTTACAAGTCTCATTGAAAAGATAGGTGATGGGTAAAAAATGCAAGGATTCATAGGCTCACATTTCATCAAACATAACATGTGCATCAGTTGAGATCACAACAAGCAAGCAAATAAACTATGAAAGCATATTAATTTAAGCATGAATCATTCCCCATGTTGGTTTCCCCTAATTACCCATTAACCCTAGTTAAAGAAACTACTCACTCATTATCATGTTGAACATGCTAGCAAGGTTGTCAATCATACCAACAAAGTGAAACATGATGAATAAATGAAAGTGATTAACAATAATTAAAAAGGTATTAAGAGAATTATACCTACTAATGATTCCAATAATAAAACAAAGAATAAAAGAAGTACTTGATGCTTGATTGGAAGGTTGTCAATCTCCCAATAATAACCCAAATAATTTTCAATTACACAAAATAAAGGATGAACAAGAGAGAGATTAAGGAAATAAAACTTGTATTAAAACTTGATTAAATGTTGATTACAAGATTAAAGAGAGATTTGATTGATATTAACTACTCTAAAGATTGCTAAGAAGAACATGCTCTTCTAATTAGACTAATGGGTATTTATAGTGGGGATTAGGTGCATGAATTAGGGTTAACTAAGGGCTTAAATGACGATTAAGTCCCTTGTTGAGGAAACGCCGGTCTCTTTTGGGAGACTCCGGTCTCTAGAAAAAGATGTGCATCTTTCCTTGAAGCTTGAAGAAGACGAAATGGGACTGCCTGGGAATCGGGTCGTCTTTAGCACGGGACGGGCGGATTTGGTGATTTCTGTCCGGGCGTCTTGTGAAGGAGGATGGACGTCTTTGGGTGGTTTTGCCCCGGCGTCCAGCTGAGGAAAACGCACGGGTTGTGGGTGGTGGACGGGCGTCTTCAGGGGAAGACGCACGGATTGTCAGGCAGTCTTGTTCCTTCTTCTTTTCTTCCTTTTTCTTCATAAAATCCTTGAGGATTTCCTCGGGGATGCAAGGATCCTTTCTCATCATTGCCCATCTACTATAGTATGTACAAAGGCCTTCTAATCTTGTCTCTCCTTGATGCTTGATCATTGAATTCAATCAATTTAGCCTCATTTTGCCATGAAAATGCAAGGTTTGCAGTCCTTTCCTACCAAGGGATCAAAACCTCAAAGAATATGCAAAACAAAGAACTAAAGACAATAAATGACCCAAATATGCACTAAAAAGCATGGGAACAAGGCTAATTCGGGGACTAAATATGCTCTAATTATGGTCACATCAACAGTGGATGCTCGAGACACATGGCAGGAGACAGAAATCTTTTTCTTTCACTAGAGCCCTTCTTCGGTGGCAAAGTTACTTTTGGAGATAACAAGAAGGGTAGGATTATTGGAGTAGGAAAAATTGGAATTTCAACCTCCCATTCAATCGATAAATTATATCTGGTAAGTGGTCTTAAACATAACTTACTTAGTATTTCTCAATTATGTGACAAAGGAAATAGAGTTGTTTTTCATGCCGATGTTTGTCGTATCATAATTGAAGGTACTAGTAATGTTTTACTTAAGGGTCATCGTATGAGGAATGTGTATATGATTGACTTAAATGTTGTCAATACAAATTCCTTCTCGTGTATGAAAGCAACCTCAGATGAGTCTTGCTTGCGGCACAAGAGGTTTGCACACATTAGTCCAACTATTTTAAAGAAACTTGAGTCTATGGATTTAGTTGAAGGCTTGCCCTCAATTAAATTCGAGCAAGAGACAATGTGTGACTCATGTTCCCATTGCAAACATGTTAGATCCTCATTTAAACCTAAAAGAGTAGTTAGCACTAAACGACCACTTGAGATGGTACACATGGATTTATGTGGACCTATGAAAGTTAGAAGCCGTGGTGGATCAAAGTATATATTTGTTCTAGTCAACGATTACTCAAGGTATGTCTGGCCAATCTTTCTTTCTTCTAAAGATGAAACTTTCGATGAATTTGTGGTATTAATGAAGCTTGCCCAAAATAAATATGACAAAAAGCTAATTTCAATTCGGATGGATCACGGCACGGAATTCGATAATCAATTGTTTATAGAATTTTGTAGGGAAAATTTGTGTGGGGCATAACTTCTCCGCACCACGTACCCCACAACAAAATGGTGTCGTGGAACGTATGAATCTAACCCTATAGGATATGGCTCGCACTATGCTTTTGTGTAGTGGCCTCCCTAGAAGTTTTTGGGCAGAAGCTGTTAGTACCGCATGCTTTGTGCATAATAGAGCTATGATCCGACCTATTTTGAAAAAGACTCCTTATGAACTCTTAAAAGGGAGAAAACCCAATATATCACATCTCGGTTGCTTCGGGAGCAAATGCTTTGTTCACAATAATGGAAAAGACAATTTAGGAAAATTTGACCCCCGAAGTGACGAAGCTGTTTTTCTGGGATATTCGGATCATAGTAAAGCTTACAAAGTGTTCAATAAAAGAACCTTGCGCATAGAAGAAAGTGTTCATGTTTGTTTTGACGAAGATAATGTGTTTGATAAAGTTGAACAGGAAGAAGAGGATCCAGATGAGCCCGATTTCTTTTTAACAAGAAATGAGCCCTTAAATAAAGAAGAAGATATTCAAGGTATCAATGATGAACTAGATAATTCTGCAAACGATCCTAAGAGAAGTGATGAGTCCGTAGTTAATGATACTATTGACCCTTCCTTAGATAAGGAAAAAGATCTTGAAGTTATACCTAATGATGTTGTAACTTCCGATCCAAATCATGAAATTTCTAATGAAGTTAGTGATACTTCTGAAGAAAATCCTGAGTACAACTCAGGGGGAACAAATCATGATTCCACGTCTGCAGATGGTGTGAGTTCATCAAATGATAATGAGCCTAGAGGTCTCAAAAAGTGGAAACATCAAAGCTCCCATCCTTTGGACAAAATCCTAGGGGATCTAGAACAAGACATTAAAATTAGAAGGTCCTTGAATAATTTTTGCTCGTTCTTTTCTTTTATATCAACCATTGAACCTATCAATATTAAAGAAGCTCTTGCTGAACCTGATTGGATAACCGCTATGCAAGATGAGCTTCAACAATTCGAACGCAATAAGGTATGGCACTTAGTGCCATGACCTAGTGATCGAACTGTTATTGGTACAAGATGGGTGTTCAGAAATAAACTGGATGATGCAGGACTTATTACAAGAAACAAGGCACGACTAGTTGTCCTAGGCTACAATCAACAAGAAGGGATCGATTATGACGAGACCTTTGCACCCGTAGCAAGACTTGAGGCTATTCGTCTCATTATTGCCTTTGCTGCTCATAAAGGAATGAAATTATTCCAAATGGATGTTAAGACTGCTTTTCTTAATGGCTATTTGGAAGAAGAAGTTTATGTAGAACAACCTTCCGAATTTTTAGATAGCAAATTTCAAAACCACGTTTTTAAATTAGACAAAGCTTTATATGGTTTGAAACAAGCTCCAAGGGCATGGTATGACAGATTATCCAAGTTTCTATTACAAAATAATTTTATAAGAGGATCTATCGATAAAACCTTGTTCCTAAAATCCGAGGGTTCTAATTTACTTGTTGTGCAAATTTATGTAGACGATATTATATTCGGTTCTACTAATGAAAAATTGTGCAAGTATTTTTCAGATCTAATGACTTCTGAGTTTGAAATGAGCATGATGGGAGAATTGAAGTACTTTATAGGTTTACAAATTCAACAAACAAAGGATGGTATAAAGATTCACCAACAGAAATATATCAAGGAACTGATTCGAAAATTTGGTATGGAAAATGCAAAATCTTACGATACACCTATGGTACCTGAAAAGAAGATAACTATAGATGAATATGGTAAGTGTGTCGATGAGAGTACATATCGAGGTATGATTGGTTCACTTTTATATTTAACTGCAAGTCGTCCTGATATAATGTATAGTGTATGTGTCTGTGCGCGATATCAATCGTGTCCTAAAGAGTCACATATGATTGCAGTTAAACGTATCTTGAGATATTTAAATGGTACATCAAATTTATACTTATGGTATCCACTTGAGTGTAATTTCGATCTAGTAGGGTATTCAGATGCAGATTATGCAGGATGCTCTTTAGATAGGAAAAGTACTTATGGGTATGCAATGTTTGTTGGACCTTGTATTATCACATGGGGATCAAAGAAACAAAATTCAGTTGCAATGTCTACTGCTGAAGCCGAGTATGTATCTGCTGGACTGGTATGTTCTCAATTACTTTGGTTAAAGCAACAACTATGTGATTATGGTATAAATGTAGGTCGTATGCCTATTATATGTGACAATACGAGTGCTATAGTAATTTCTAAGAACCCTGCTCAGCACTCGAGGACCAAACATATAGATATTCGACACCATTTTCTACGAGATCATGTAGAGAAAGGCAACATTTCACTTGAATTTTGTAGTACCGAAAGGCAATGGGCTGATATCTTGACTAAGCCGTTAGCTAGAAAACGCTTTGAGTTATTGAGACTAGAGATTGGTTTAATTAGTGATAATTAAATCCGTCATAATTATGTCTGGGAACCTGAATGACTGGCTAGGAAGATGAGATTGTACGATTGTGTCCGTATATTTTTGTTGCAAGTTTAATTATGTTAAATAATGTTTATTTTAAGTGGTATATCTTACTTATGTGTATGGTAATATTTTATATTCTGTATGATCACATATTCTTACAAAAAATTCGACAAAATCTACAATCAAATGCCTAAATATAATAAAGATATTTCTATCTTATTATATTCCTACACAAATCTCTATCCTTGCCATATCTTGTAACCACCTCTTACAATCCTGCCTAAACACAAACTAGAGGATTCTTATCTTATTCTTATCATATAAGAAATAGAAGATAATACCAAAAAAAAGGAAACTGCCGAAAAAATAAAGTGCCGAAAAAAAAAGAGGAAAAGAAGGCACCGAAAAAAAAAATTAAGGAAATTGGTATTATTTTCTATCTTTAAGAATTCTATTGTTACCAAAACACAAATTCCTTATGCTATTTAAACCCTCTTAATCTCTCCATAATTCTCATCAATTCAATTATCTTCTTCCCTAATACTTTTTCAAAACCTTCAAGTTTAATAATGGCAAATCAACCTACAACCCGTTTTCAATCCAAGAAACATGTTGTTAGAAAGAAGGTAACCCAATTACCCCCGAGAAGCACCCGCTCCGTCACACCACCCGAGACCCCTCAGTCCCCATGGTCTGTCGACCTACCCGACAATCTCACAAAAAGACGAAAATTGATTAAGGGTAAGGGAAATTTGGTTTCGGAAACTGAGGTAAGCTCGAAAACTGAGAGCTATATACTTCAAGATGGTTCTTCATGTGTTCTTTACGCACAGCATATGGATGATTACACCAACAATGGACTGAATAATCTTCGGTTAACTCAAGTAGAACGAAGGAATATCAATCAAGTTGCTCAATATCGCATTCACGTAGGACGAGTATATTCGATTGATTAGTTAAAGCAATATAAAGCACTTGGGTTCTTCAGGAATTTTCTCAAAGATCAAGGTTGGGAAAATATTGTTGCTGTAAGTGGTCCTGTCTTTCCTATTGAGGTATATCAATTTTATGCTACTGTTTAATTTAAGGAAGGAAATTTACTTGTTGTGGTTAATGAGACATCTATACGTGTCTCACCTGGTGATTTCTGCGACTTGGCTCGCGTTCCTGGAGGAGGAATCGAAATTAATCCAAGCGTAGAATGGGGAAATATGTCACCTGATGACAGGTTAATAGTTAAACGGTATTTCAAGCAAGATGCGACTTCGTCTGAGACTATTTTAACAACTAAATTATCGCCATCTTTGAGGTTCTTTTTGAACTTTCTTTGGACTACCATTGTTCCTCGCAAAGAAGGTAGAGATAAATTCGGGGTTCATGAGATGATTATTATGAAGGCTTGGCTTGAAGGAGAAAAGGTTAGTCTACCCATGCTTGTGTTTCATAAAATTATACAAGCTAGTGTAACGGCTAAGATGGATGATTTAGCTTCTAATTTAAGTTTGCCTTATGGGAATTGGATCTCTCGAATTTTAGAGAAGAAAGGAGTTATTGGGAAGCATAGTTATGGAGTTATAACAAATGACGAGATGAGCGATATTTATTTATCTTATATGAAGCTCGTTATTAATGGCCCGAAATTATGTTTTGAATCAAAAGGAGAAAAAGGAGGAAAAAACAATGTGAGTTTTGAGATGTTGGATTCTAAGATGGAATCAAATTTTACTTCTATTCTTGGAAGGATTAATGAGCAAGACAAGAAATTAAGTGAGTTGTTTGATCTTATTAAAAAGAAAAGGAGAGTTGATACTAGTGGACCAAGTAGTATTAGCCCGGCGCGTCTAAATACCGTGTTGACACGGTTTGACACGAAAATCGACAATGCTCTTAAGGCCGCCGTGTGAACACACTCCGAGTCTAATCTTCTGAGGGAAGGTTTGGATAGTTTGGTTAAGTTTGGTGATGAGCTCTTGCAATCTGGGAAGGAGATGAGGTCTGAGATGCATACGATATATGAGGCAGTTAAGGCTATGACTTTGAGGATTGGTAACTTCGATACTCAGCTGCACTCCTAGACCATTGTCATGCGCGACTCGAAGACTTGGAATTTCGGACCCGTCCGAGGTCACAACCACCGAGCCCACACTACCCGTGACCATCTCGCCCTAACCCATCCAACCTAGCCTTATCTTTTTAATTCCTTTGCTCACAATAAAAATCCATTCTTATGGATATTAGCTTTTTCAATTCCGCTTTTTATTCATTGTGTGATTTCAGGTTTATAATATTATTATGCTAATTAAGAACTAGATTGCGTTTAATATAATATGTTTTTCATGATTAATTCTTGTCTCATAATATATTATTCTAGTTGTTTTATGTTTGTTCTCGTCTTTTCAATGATGCCAAGAGGAGGAATTGTTTTTATGATTTGCGACCGTCTCAAGTTAATTCTCTAAAGGCGTTCTATAGCTATAACTTTGAAAAGATTATTAGTTTCTGCGCTCAACTGTTCTATAATTTGGGAAGTATTATGTTGAGGGGGAACTAGACTTAGACACAAATCATAGGAGACTTGTCATCATCAAAAAGGGGAAATTTGTTGGACCTTTAGTCCTAATTAATTGTTTAGATAATGACAGTAATGATTTGTATGTGGACTTAATATTATAAACATATGAGTGTAATTGTGTGCTTAAGTCTTAATTTAGAAAGGAACAATTACAATGACGCAAGCTTGAAGTTTGGACCAAGGAGGTACAACTTCGAGGACACTTGATCGTTGTATTCAAGTAAGATCAAGATCATAAATCAACCACGAGACTCAAGATGAGAGACTTGTGAAGAGACGATTCGTTTACTGAAGATCTACTGAAGATTAGATAGTATAGGTCGTCATCCGGTAATGGTTTTACTTTGTTTGATTTAAGGGTTAGTGAAGTTATGACCTCATAGCCATAACTTAATTGCTAGACAAAAATGATGCGTTAATTTTTGGAAAATATATTTTTAGTGATTTATAAAAATAAGAGAGTATTTATTTTAATTGGAATTAATTAATAAGAATTTAAGTTGAATAAACTATTGGTTTGTAACACGATATTTATATCGTCATGCAACCTAGGGTTTTAACTGAATTCTATCTCGATTTGTTGTGGACTATGGAAGCAAGAGGGACCGAATGGGCCGGCCAAAACCCTAGGAGGCCGAAACCCTAGTGGCCGAAACCCTAGGAGGCCGAATTCCTCCATTCCTTGCCTCTTACTTATTCTTCAAGTCGTTTAGGGTTTTATACATTCCAGAACATTCCTAAACCCTAATTCTCTACAACTATAAATACTCTCATTCATTCATCATTTAAAAGTGACACACATCTACACTTTTAGAGAGAAAAATATTTTAAGCAAAATTCTTTGAGCTTTAATTCTTATTTTACAAATTGCTTATACAAAAGTTGCGCATCAATTTTGTCAATCACTCGAAGAAAAATCGTTATAGGATACTAAGTGCACAAAGATAGTATACTCACTCGCATAACGTGAGATTAGTATTTATCGTTGTACTTTTCTTATTAACGTAAGAGCAACCTAGAGTATTTAGCGATACTCAATCTGAGTTATAATCATATAGTTGATTATACGAGTGGATTGATAATTTTTGTAATCCGTAGAAAGGTACTAAAAATTATTAATCGAGAATAGTGGACGTAGGTTTCGACTTGTGAAACTGAACCACTTCAAAAATCCTGTGTGTCTCTCTTTCTCTCTCTCTCTCTCTTTATTTTTGTTATTTCGATTTTGCGCTTATTAGTATAATTAATTAGTTGATTTTAATCAATAAAATCAAATAATTAATTTTACATCATATATTTCGAAAAAGCGGTCATCGTTTTTAATACTTAATTCACCCCCCCTCTTTCGTATTCGATCAATAGACTCCTCAACAACCAACGACTACACTGCTGCCCACAACTCTTAGCCACGCAATACGAGATTACACTTTCACTAGTACACGACCATCAACACGAAACATGTCACATTAACACAACTATGTTACCCAACGATACGATTCTATTCAAACGCATGACATCACAACTATCTCTCTATGTCCGCCTTTTCATAACACCTTATTCAACCTTTACTTCAACATACAAATTACTCAACAAACAATGAAAATAATTATAGCTTCGTACTAGGAATGTAACAGAAATAATAGAAAATATTATAAACAAACAACAAAATAATTGTAACATCGACCTTTTTATTTTGCGACATTACTCTTCCCCTCTAAAAGGAACTTCGTCCCCGAAGTTCACCACCGAATTATTACTCACATTACTTAAAACTTACCTCTTGCCATTTATCCAACACATACAATGCCTTATGGACATTACTCATCAATCACACAAACATTAATTCATAAATCATTTGCTACTTTATTCGAATAATTAGTCACAGTCACAAATGCATGTATATATCAATTGTATATATATGGGAAATACGCGACTCCTGTGAAATATAACTAGTAGACGTTGAGGATGTAAAATGAATGCAATAAGAACCAACTACTACTTGCACTATTCATTACGGATCCGCATTCAAAACCCAAACACGCCCTCCAACATATCAAATTAACGGTCCAAATATATTACTAATCGTAAACAATCATGTTAAACATCAAAACATGCAATGATATAACCATTAAAACAATTTTAATTAACGAAATATTCAGAATAAACAGTGCCACTCGATCGAGTATATAAGGTACTCGATCGAGTTGGCCCTACTCGATCGAGTAGCCTCAAATCAGAATACTCCATCCCCGTCACACCTGCAGCTACTCGATCGAGTGAGGGGCACTCGGTCGAGTAGCCACAGGTCAAAAATCCTCGAAATCTTCCTGTCATTACATAATATATATATAGAATGTCACATAAGCGCGAGTCGGGATGACAACCCGACCCCCAGAATCTTGCAAACAAGTTTAATCTAAGCAAATACGGCCTTATTGCCATCCATAAAAACCAAATGTAAGAAGTACGAACTGAAAAAGACTACTACCATCCAACACAACCAAAAACCATAACCAAAGAGAAAGAAAAGGAGCATCACTCCTGTTGCTGCTGCTCCTCCATCATCTCATCCCCAGCTCCATCTCCTCCCGAGGTGCCTGCTCCTGATGCCCTAAGACCCGCGTCGACCCCTGCCCCAGCTTCTGGACTCTCATACCATGGGGTCAAACCGCCAAAATCAAAGGACTGTGGTGTCCCCCATGCTGCCATGTCCACTCCATAGGAGTGGAAAACCCCACCGTAGTCTCCAACCCTGCTTCACCACACTGGGTGTGGTCCCTCGGTCCTAATACCCTGAGTGTAAGCCATCTCGTGTAGGTTCCGGAGCGTCAAGGTACAGGACACTCTCTCTGCCAAGTAGCTCGAACGTGTCTCTGGGGTATCAAGGTAAGGGTAACAAGGCAATGGGTGCTGTGGTGGCACTGCTGGCTGTGGTCTGATCTCAGCCGTCCTCTCCCTCACACGACGAAGTCCTCTCCCTAACCTGGGCCTATCCTCCGCCGCACTCACGTTCTCCCCCGTCTTCAGCTCGGGCATTACCTGAAGGATCGTATCATCAATGAGGTACGTCTGTCGCGACCGAGGTACAACATCATCCTCCTCCTCATCGGAGTCAACAGCTACCACAACTGGGTCTAACGGCTCTGTCGGTGGGAGGTGCTCAGGGGCCGGTATCCTCATCCAGCTCATACCCCACACCCTCCAAGATAGGCTACCATCTGCCAAGGTTCTCAACCATTTCAGGTCGAGGTAGTAATATCTGTCCATGGTAGGCACTAGAGTGGCTAGAGGATCGTACTTAGAAGAGGCCTAAAAGGAAGTTAGCTTTTCAGCTAACCGAGTGGCAAATGCACCACAACTCAAGTACCGAGTGGTAGAAGAAGCCATCAAAGCAAGGCTGGCACAGACCATGGCAGGAGCATTAAAGACCACCTTCTCGGTCCGTTCCGGGTTAAGATAAGCGATCAAAAGCAATAACACGTGAGAGTTTAACTTACTCATATCAGGCCTCTCATAAAGAAGATTCGATATGGAACGAAGGAAGATCCTCAAGGTAACATGCTGCACATCATTAATCAACATGTTGCTGGCGGTGGGAGCTGACTTCCCAGTAAGGCAAGGCATAAGGCAGCAAACCCCGCACTCAGCTGGAATCTCGCGGATGGATCCCTTGGGAGGCTTAGCCAAACCAAGGTGAGAAGCAAAGAGGTCCATGGTTAACATGAAACTCGTGTTCATAAAACGGAACGGGACATACTGCTCAGTAGGCTCGTATTTAAACGAGCTCATGAACTCCAAAGTCAGGAAGGCATAGGAATGCTTCCTTAAACGATATAGCCCCGTGAACCCCAAGGTCTTAAAAATGTGACGGACATCCGTCTCAATCCCAGGTCATCTAGAAGTGAGGTGTCCACACAACGGGTGGGTCTCATCTTTCGGGCCTGCAAAGCTACAAACCTCTCCCTCTGCTTGTAGTCCACAAAGACTACTGAAGGGTACTCTGGTATAGACGGTACTACTGGTCCACTACCCTCCCCAACTTCGGGCTGAGAAGCCCTTCCCCTCTTACTTTGACGGGTTCCCAGGTTTAGTCTCGGCATTTGTTTCAACATACAGCTTAAACATACTTACATAGGCACTTAAAACATGTAATTTACACAAATTGAACATTGAATAATCATGTATGTACACACTTTCCCCAACCAATTCCCGATTTTGATATATAATTTCAGTTTATTGCATTTTAGATGGTCTCTAAAGCTGTGAAAATTTTAGCATAGATAACATGAATTACTCAACTACTACAACGATCAACACATGGCTTAGATACAACTCCATATATACTTGAAAACATGTGAAACATTCATGTATGCTCATAGAAAGGGAAATTAAGTACACACCATTACCGACAATCAAACATTTTGAGTATACTTCACTATTTTAGTAATCAGTCTCTTCAGCTGTAACAATTTTTGACATATTTAGTATGAATTAACATTACTACTACTACTTCCATGGTTTAACCCTTCAACATACATTCATATTCAACACAAAATCTCAATCATAGGGAACGAATTTCGAGTTGGGGCACTTTTAAGACGGAGTTTTACGACAAATTTTTGAGGTGAAAATCACAAAATTCAACTTCCCACATGATATATGCAACATATACTACTCAATTTCATCACTCAATCATGTAAAAGACACACAAAATCAATTTGATTTTACAAACCCTAGAAAATTCGTCCCCAAATCTTGAAATTTCTATTCAATTTTTAGCACAATAAACAACAACAATCATAAAAGGGAACCATGTGGATCATATTACAACAATTACAAGCAACTTTTCTTCCATATAAACCGAAATTTCAGATTGTTCTACCATTCCAATAGTTTCTAAATGATGAAAACATTAAAATAGGAAAGAAATTCATACCTTAATCAATTAGGAAGTGCAAGAACGAATCAAAGCAAAGAAAACTACCCAAACTAATCACCACAAACACGAGGCACAAGAGTTTTAGAGAGCTTTAGGAGGTTAGGATTTGCGAAAGATGAAGAAGAAATAGGAAGAATGAGGAAGAACAAGGGTTTTATGAAACCCGCGGAAGTCCTTGTACTGTAGCCTACTCGATCGAGTGCCTAGGGTACTCGATCGAGTGCCCTCTACTCGATCAAGTAGGCGTTATTTTATCGAGTAACCGTAGGAAATTCCTACATCTCGACGTCATAGCTTCCTAACTAGATCGAGTGAGGTCTACTCGGTCTAGTAAGCACTCGCACTCGGTCAGAATTACAAAATTAACTGAAGGTTCCTGCAAAACAATATCACGTGTCGATTCCAAATCAAGTTCAGAAGTCGCCACTGGTTATCGTACTCATTCATATATTATCACTTCTAACCAAATATATCATACATTCTTATCAAATAAGATTCACATCACATCATTCTATCATGAACTTCACTCAACGCAATTTACCTGCTACCGAATCATCCATGTATGCAACTATCCCATTTTATCATGTCTAAACTTGCTTTACTACCTTATTAACAAATTTAAACTCACGCTGCTTGAAACACATAATTAACGATAAATTTCCATGTATTGTCCAAGTGTATTAGCAACATATTCATGCTTCAACATAAACAAATTATTCTACACAAATTAATCACCACACAAGCGGAAACTTTCAACCATCAAACATTGCATATACTCATTACTATTTTGATAATTCTCATTATAACTCAATACTTCTTTAGCTATCATTATTATGGCTACTGTAAGACTTATAAACTCGTATAAAATCACCATCACTAACAACCTGGAACAAACACCAACATTACCACATTCCATATCACAGCACACACCTATACTCTTTTCACACACTTCTGTCGTATAGAACCTTCTACGTTTCTCATTATTATCACATACACACCTTAACTATACCACAAATTCACCATACACGATTCTATCGTAACTATTGTACCGATATTAATTTCAACAAAGACTCAACCACAAACAATTCTCACATAATCACCATACACGTTAAGCACATACGTACTGACTCCACATTCCCATACCCAGTGACTGGCTTAAGCTCAATGGGGCCAAGATTTTGAAATGAGGGCGCCTACTCACCCAAAATCTAGCATCGGCTGGGGCTCCCATTACACATACACCAGGTTCATTTTATTAGACTCACTACGTTCATTAGGTTCATTGGTTACAGGTTCCAAAATCGTCTCTCTGATACCACTTTGTAACACCCCCATATACCGAGGAGCCTTAACCAAACCTTCCTTAGCATATAAAGGCATTACCATCTCGGTTGCCCGAGGTAAGAAATCATCAAAAGTCGATAAAAGAACAATTACAGTTATATTACAAGTGTTACAACCAACTAATAAAATAAAGGTACAACTCGTCAGCCACACACAATCTCTATCAGAACTCGTGACGACACACCCCTGCCAGGACTCCAGCTATCAACCACATCAACACCTGCTAAGACTGACTGCTCATCATAAGGGATCACGACAGACACATAAACAAACAAGACAACTACACAAGGTCAGTAACTGAGACAAGACACAACATTAACCAACAACAACCGTCAACACAATACAAACACAACCAGTCTCACACAATCATACCCACTCCAATCAATCTCCGTCACCAACTGTCCACTGGACCAGCCCTGCCAGTGGGGGGACCGCAGCCGTTCCCACCTAAGCCCCGCTCATCATACCGAGCGATAACCCTGTCCCATTAATGTGCACATCCCCTCCCGTGGCGGGTTCCACGGAGGGCGAAACTAGGGCGTGAAGCCACTCTCGCAAGTGACTCCACTCAGCCGAGGACGCACCTCGAGAACCAGAGACGAACAATCACAAACAGCTGTAATACAACAACAACCGACATCCAGTATACACCAACTAACTACCAAGTATATTGAACTATACGATCACAACAACAATACAACATCACACAACAACCGACACTCTAGACATTCAACAGAAACTGAGTAGGTGAACCTTCCTTTAAGCGACTGCGACGATTCCATGTCCATACACGCAATACACATCAAACAAGCAACACCTATACACACAATATAATCATCTATCACTACCATTCTAACCCTAACTGAAAAGACAAAATACAGATGATGATGACCACATACCTACACGAGGAAATCTGGAAAAGGACCGCTACCCGACTTAAACTATGCACTCCAAGGGCAATAGGACCTTCAAAGGTTCCCATGGAAGGCATATGGTGAAGGAAGAGGAAGGGACGACATCTAGGTTTAGAAGAAGGAGGCGGAAATGATTTACGGTTTTAGGAAAACACGATTATAAACCCTCGCTGAAAAGACGCTACTCGATCGAGTAACTAACGTACTCAATCGAGTGGCCCCTACTCGATCGAGTATCCAAGCTACTCGATCGAGTAGCCTCTACTCTATCGAGTACCACCCACAACTCAAGACACAAAGTAACTATGGCACGTAATCCTAAGAACCATTACTACTCCCAAGGTCAGTCAACGCTGGTCAACGGGTCCCTAAGAGTGCGGGTATTACAACAGGTTCTCACAATTAATTATCTAGCCTATTCTCAACATCGTCACATTACTACCATGGCTCCCCTAATCCTAACATAAAAGGATTTAGCTACTCATGCTATCAGATTTAACAATGACAACGATGATAAGCATACTAAGAGAAGACATGATAAAGAGAATAAAGAAGTGAATTGTATACTAACAATAATAACTAGAGCAATTAAGAGACAAAGAAATAAAGAGGAGCAATAATTAAAGCAAGCAAAAGATTAGATTGAGATTAAGAGAAAGAGAGATTACAAAAGAGCGAATCCGGCATAAAGAACAAGTAGCAGCAATGATTAAGAGTAAAGTTTCAGATCTAAAGTGTAATTAAGAGTGTAAAAGCGTTATGAAAAGTGTTTTTAACCTAATCCCGACTTCCTTTATATAGGGAAGTGATTATTAACATAAAATAAACCTAACACGGAATAAAAATCCCGAGTATATAAGCTATTCAATCGATCGAGCAACTTTATATCTCTCGATCGAAAAAATCCAAGCTAAAACCTCTCGATCGAAGACTTTATGTACTCGATCGAACAATTATAAAAAAAGCACCGTTCGATCGAGTAGAAAAAGGACTCGATCGAACAAGATAGTACTCGATCGAGTACTTTCCAGCGCACAATTCCTGCTTCGCGCACTGAACTTCAAACGGCCACCATTTCTACGTTACTTGGGCAAATAGAGCGTTTCCAGTGGTGTTGGAAAGCTAAGAGGACAAGGTTTCATCTCCAATTATAATCACCTGAAAATAATTGTAGAACTCGCGATATGGCTCTTCAAAGTAAGCACTAGTAATTTGAAGTTCTTCCTTTGCTCGCCTAGATATCCTACTTCTTTGCGCATCTCAAAATAGTAGTCTCCAAGCTCCGACTCAACTCATCTCATAAATGCACGCAGAGGGACATGTATTAAGCTTGATTTCGCTTCTCTTTGGTTCATTCATGCAAATAAGACAAGAGAAACCAAAGTAGACAATTCGGGGGACATTTCTAGCTGAACATTACACAAAATGCATAGAGATGCGTGCAAATATGATACAAAAATCCTATATAAAATGCACGCATCAAAATTCCCCAAACCAAACCTTTGCTTGTCCCCAAGCAAACTATATGCAAAACTAATGGAACAGAAAAGAAAACTCAGAGCTAGCTACAAATTGTCCACTTAAACCGATTTAATGCAAGCACTAATACTTATAGCAAAAATAGTCTAATGCAAACGAGTTATAAGATGTTTATAATAAAGCTGAACTATCGACCTTGCAAGACCTTTGATAATGGACTCTCATGGGTCACTCTTCTCTCATGAAACAAAGGGTAAGCGTATGAATTGTAAGAGAGAAGGAATAAGAAGTCGCTCACCTAGACTACGACCCACATAAACGCGCATGCAACTAATATGACAGACAATTCTAACTACCATACATACATTCCAACCAAACAAGGTCCGTCACAGCCTAGGGCTTACAAAAATATGGTAAAGTGAGGTAATAGGTAAGAAAAAGCAAAATATTTCTGGAAAATGTGGAGGTAAAGCGTCAAGCTAGTACCTAAACAATACCATATAACAACATCCAATTCCCAACTATCTCAAAATTAAACACAAGTGTCTTTATTTTGGCATAAACAACTCACTCAACCAAAACATACTCCTCATAGGATATAAATAAGGTATAGGAGTAAAAACCGTCAACAATCAAACATTTTTTTCCTTCTTTCCTTTTCACGGTTTCTAATTTCTCTTTTTTTTTTTTTTTTTTTTTTTTTTTTTTTTTCTGATTCACGTTTTTTTTTCTTCTTTTTCAACTTTTTTTTCTCATCCTTCTTTCTTTCTCTTTTACCAACTCCAAAACAATTCAATACGAACCAAGCTCGGATCAATAAAATATATACCGTAAAAACATACACTAAACTAGCTTGACATGACAGGCTAAATTTGGGTTTTGTTAAGGGTCAAAAAGGCAAATTTGGCTAAATGTGGAGTTCAATGGGTAAAAATGAAAGAAAGGGAATGTAAGCACCTCCCTGCATGTGACACCAACCACAAACCCGAATGTTTGTAGGCAAAAAGCAATTGAATTTCATATACGTGCAAATTAATGAACATGTTATGCAAGGAGTAAGTACTCACAATCCTACATGAAACTGGTCATAAATGAAACCAGTTTATAAGGCTCTAATTCCTTAGAATTTATAAGTAGTTTGCCAACATTTCAGGTCAAGTCTATTTGTTCAGCTGTATTTTAACATTAACTCATAGATATGCAGAAGACAAAGCTAAAAGATATTAATTTATGCAAGGCTTAAGCAAAAGGACAAATTATAGTGCAGTTTCATCATTGAAATCTGTTTGGGCTAAAAATAGTATAATAAGGAAGGCCCACTTAATGAAATAAAAGGCAATGGGAGGAGTGATAAGGAGGAAGGAAGCCCGTAATTAGGAAAAGGGGGAGCGGGCTGAAAGAAGACCATGGGCCCATCAGAGGATTAAGGAAAGACGAGTTAGGGAGAAGTTAGGGAGATCAGGGAGAATTGGGAAAGGCGGCCGAGTTTGGAAAGAGTTCTTATGGAAATTATATTCCCTTTCCATAATCAAAGTAGGAAATATCTAGGGTTCTCACCCTATAAATAGCCAAGGAAGCAAATCAAGAAGGACATTCAACAACGCATCCACACACGCATCAACACCACAGCATTAGCATATTCTTATACTCTAATATACATCCGTTCAAGATCTTGCAGGCCTGACGCCTAGCGCCAGCAGGATTAGCTTTACACTTCAACTGTAATCATTCTCCTATTCAAGTATAGTGCGATATTTGGCAGGGTACCGTCCCTCCCGCGGTTGTTCCCACATTGGGTTTTCCGCGTCACCAAATCTTGCAGGTCAATTTACATTACGTACTTTATTTCTCTATTTACTTATCAACATACGAACAATCATACGATCAACCAACGAGTAAGACCGCATTGACCCTAATCAATCAACTTGGTAAAAAATACCTAAACAGTTTGGCGCCCACCGTGGGGCATTGTGGTCGTCAATCGTTGATACTCTAGATACACAATGGATAAGCAAGCATCGGACGTCGTGTCAGGGAGCAGACAGTCATCACCACCACCGCCCTCTACTCAAAACTCAACATCAACAGTGGCTACACAGGCTCCCGGACACACCTCAAGAATCATACCTACATCAAAAACCTCCCTACCTCCTAGGACTCCTGTTGTCGCGGCCCAAGCTAGATCAGATAAGGGAGCAGCAAGTTCAGGCCTCACCCCGCCACCTAGTCCCACATAAATCTTACTCACCGGCGTAGAAAATCTTCAGAAAGCCAAGGAAAACATGAGAGAAGACCAGAAGAAAACTGAAGCTGAAGCAAGAAAGAGGGACAGAGAGCTCAGGCACGAGATAGACATCTGAAACAAAGCATCGCCACCCCAAATGAAAGGCGGGACGTGGGAAGGTCTCCACTAGTAGATCTGACGCAGGGGGCATCAGGCAGCATGAATCCACTTCGACAAATACCGGCTGAACTGATAACCAGATTGGATATGTCCACAATTCCATCAGATGGAAGAATAACCCCACAAGGGCTGGGATACCTCACGCCGGGTAACTGGCCTGCGGCTAGCTGTGGGGAAGCACGAGCAAGTGGCATCCCTGACAGCAGCCCCACTACGATCGATCAGACACCTGGAGCAGTATCCGAGTCAAACCAACAAATGGACTGGCAGCAAGGGACAGTCGTTACAACAACTCCTCTAGCAGCTGGAACACATCAGAACCTTCAAGAACTCAGATCAGGAGGCAAGATATTGAACAAACAGAGCAAATGACAAAGCGGAACCCGATTCAGCAAAGATAACAAATCGCCAGACTGGAGTTAAAAGAAATACTGAGCAGGGTCCCACGGTTGCCACCCTCACTCGAGAAAGCAGCACTAGACAGCTATGCCGACTCACCATTCGTGGACACCATATCCATCACAGCCATGCCAAAGGGATTCAGAAATCCAAATATGCCCCTCTTCGATGGCACAGCAGATCCCTTTGATCATATAAGCCAGTACAAGCAGAAGATGATGACAGTAACAACTGTAGGGCAAGTCAAGGAGGCTAGCATGTGCAAAGGGTTTGGGTCCACCCTAACAGGACCGACACTTCGATGGTTTGTGAGCCTGCCCAATAGGTCGATATCTACATTTGCTGAATTGGTGAACGCATTTACTCAACAGTTCGCAAGCAGCAGAAAACCACAGAAACACGCAGGAGACCTGTATAGGATCGTCCAAGGGGTAGGAGAGACCATTGGAGAATACAATACTAGATTCAACAATGAGAAGGTAGCAGTACGAGAGTGCGATGTCTCAACAGCAGTAGAAGCCTTCAGAAGAGTCCTCCACTACAACTCCGACCTATACAAACAGCTAACTATGCATCCCTGCCATAGTTTCGAGGCAGTGCAGGAGAAGGCAGCTGCCGCAATCAGATTGGAGGAATATATCCTAGCCAAAGTCAGCTTACTAACCACGCCAAGTATTTCTAGTACCTCAGCCGTGGAGAAATCGGGAAGAAAGCAAACCACCAGCAAGGATGAGAGGTACAAGCTATATGGAAGGGGAGTCAACAGAATCGAGGAAAATCAGCAACTCCCCACTCTGGCAGAATATGGATTCACTACAGGTATAGGAAGAATCTTGAAGGCCCTTAGGGAGATGGGAGATGGAGTCAGGTGGTCCAACCCACCAGTGGGAGAGCAAGCATGGAGAAAGGATAGCAAGAAGAAGTGTGAGTTCCACCGTGATATTGCGCACAACACTGAGGATTGCTACACATTACGAAGAGAGATCAAGCGCCTGTATGAGCAAGGAAAGCTGAGCCACCTATTACCACGTGGGGGCAAGCAGCAAGATAAGGTAGGCTCCGCCAAGCCTACAAACCCACCCACATGCACTAAAATCATAAACGTGATAACAAAGTGGCTCGGACTTAAGCGGTGACATACTCGCAGCCCAAGAGACGTGCCACCGAGACCAAAGGAGACAGGCCAGCCAATTCTTGCAGAATTTCTCACAGCTACCTGCCAGCAGTCAGCTTTGATGAAGGAGATACATACGACGAACGAGAACATCATGACGCACTTATTATCACCTTATCGAAGACCAATTGCACAGTCAGGAAGGTCTTGGTAGATACAGGAAGCTCGGTCAACCTAATCATGCTGAAAACCATAGAAAACATAGGATTCAGCGAGAAGGATTTGAAGAAGAAGACTATTTCGCTAGTAGACATCAGTGGGGAAACAGACAGCTCATTGGGCGAGATAGTCATCCCAACCGATGTGGGAGGAGTCAACAAGCAAATCAGGTACCTGGTTATAGACGGCCCCTCCACCTACAATGTCATCTTGGAAAGACCATGGCTGCACCAGATGAAGGCGGTCCCCTCAACATATCACCAGTGCATAAAGTTCCCCACATCATGGGGAGTAGAAACAATAAGAGGAGATCAGGAGGAAGCTAGAGGCTGCTATAAGAAGGCACTTAAGTGCACTGCCAGCCCTCCCGCATAGCAATTACAGAAACAGCCAGTCCAGGACGAATACATCGAACCCCCAGCAGTAGAGCTGGATCAAATCAACCTGGACAAGTTGCACCCAGAAAGAGCCGTGCTCATTGGAGCAGGATGCACAGGAAGCTTGAGACATCAACTAATCAAGTTCCTACAGGATAACATGGATTGTTTTGCATGGTCACACGATGACATGATAGGAATAGATCCGTCCATCATAACGCATAAGCTTAGTGTGGACCCAAAGTGTAAATCCATCCAGCAGAGAAGAAGAAAGTTTGCAGCGGAAAGAAACAAAGTGATCAACCAAGAGGTAGATAGCCTGCTGGCAGCAAAGAAAATAAGAGAAGTAAAATATCCAGAATGGCTGTCTAACGTAGTGGTGGGGCCTAAGAAGAATGGAAAGTGAAGAGTATGTGTGGACTTCACCGACCTCAACAAAGCATGCCCTAAATATCCATTCCCGCTGCCTCATATTGGTGCAATGGTGGACGCAACAGCTGGACATGAGATGTTGACATTTCTGGACGCATGGAGTGGATACAATCAGATTAAGATGGATCCTGCAGATCAAGAGAAGACGGCATTCATGTCCGAAAGAGGAATATATTGCTACAACGTTATGCCATTCGGCCTAAAGAACGCATGCTCCACGTATCAAAAGCTGGTTAACCGCATGTTCAAAGATCAGATAGGAAGAACTATGGAGGTATATATTGATGACATGGTGGTGAAATTAGAAAAAGCCAAAGATCACATGCGACACCTGGCAGAAACATTCAGCACCCTCAGGGAATACAAAATGAAGCTAAATCCATCTAAATGCACCTTCGGAGTATCTTCTGGCAAATTCTTAGGCTATATTGTAACTCAAAGAGAGATAGAGGCCAGCATCGAGCAGATCAAAGCTGTCCTACAACTAGAGTCACCTGAGAAGCCTAAAGATGTTCAAAGACTAGCTGGAAAGGTAGCAGCCCTGAACAGGTTCACTTCAAGATCTTCAGATAAATGCAGGCTATTTTACGACGTACTAAGGAAAAGCCAGACGTTTGAATGGACCTCGGATCACGAGCAAGCTTTCAGAGAACTGAAACACTACCTCAGCAGCCTGCCGCTGCTGTCGAAGCCGAAGCCAGGAGAACCTCTATTCCTATACCTGGCCGTCACAGAGGTGGCAGTGAGTGCTGTCCTGGTCAAAGAGCAAGAAAAGGATCAGAAGCCAGTATAATACGTAAGCAAGTCTCTGCTGCTGGCAGAGACCAGGTACACAACTCTTGAAAAGTTAGTACTAGCATTGGTAGTAGCATCTCTCAAACTGCGCCCCTATTTTGAGTCCCACATCAAACATGTCGTGACCAACTACCCGCTAAAATCTATCATCAGGAAGCCTGAACTACCAGGCAGAATGTCAAAATGGTCTGTACACCTCAGTGGGTACGATATCCAGTATGACCCCATAACAGCAATCAAATCGCAAGCACTGAACGACTTCGTGTCAGACTTCAGCCCAGCTATCCAGAATCTGGCAGATGTGGAGATCCTCACCTTAGAGGGAAGCAAGGAGACAGAGGTCTGGCGGATGCATATTGACGGAGCCTCCAACCCAAGAGGGGCAGGTGTGGGATTAATCCTGCGATCACCACACGGAGACCTGATAGCGCAAGCAGTAAGATGTGAATTCAAGGCAACCAACAATGAAACAGAATACGAGGCCTTGATATTGGGAATGAAGCTAGCTCTGGAGTTAGGGGTCAGGCACCTGCGCATATCCAATGACTCTTTGCTAATAGTCAACCACGTAAATGATGAGTTTATAGCCAGAGATTCGAAGATGATTGCATACTTAAAAGCAGCAAAGGAGTTAAAACAGAAATTCAAAACTTGCAAGCTTAAACAGATCCCCAGGGATCAGAACGTGGAAGCAGATGCCTTAGAAACTCTGGGGGCAACATTCAAACCAACAGAACTATCCAACATTCCAATAGCACACATGCTGGAGCCTTCCATCTAGAAGGCAGATGAAATAGACAAAGGAGAACTGGAGGATTCACAGAACGGAGAAGGAGCCCAGGCAGTTACAGAGGAAGGTGAGAACTCATAGTCACCTGACCAAACATCTGAGCATGCAGATGACTGGGATTGGCGTACACCTTACCTAGACTGGCTGCGTCATAACAAGCTGCCAGACGACAAGAAAGAAGTGAGAGCTTTCAGAGTGAAGGCCTCTAGGTTCATACTCCACTACTACAAATATGATATTAGGTAACGCTTAATAGAAAATGGTCAAGTTGTACGAGCGTTCTCTAGAAGAGAAAAAAACGCTTATCCAAGTTAGGTGTTTTCTATACTTCTGTAATAGAAAACAGTTACATTCTTAGGCGTTTTATAAACACATAGAGAATGCATATTCAATTTGACAGTTCTCTAATCATAATAAAATAAAATTAATTAATAATAATTACTAATCCCAACTACCATGAGGATATGCTTAGCGAGAATCGTATAATATTTTTATACTTATCACTACCTTTGGCCTTCCTCTTTTTTCCTTCAATCCCCTTTCGCCCATCCCCATAACAAACACCAATCACCATGACAACGACACGTCGACCACCGCAACAGTTCCCTTTACTCGACATACCTAATAGCCTGAAATCCTCATTCTAATTTCATGGTATTTGAGAGTTTTTTTCATACCAAGCGAAATCTCCCGTCATAGATGCTTGCACAACACCGCGCTCAGGTACCACCCTTGCGCACTACCGTCGCCCACCATCATAAGGTAACCTCGATTATAATTTTACGGTCTTTTTGAAACAATTTATTGATCCCAATTTATGTAAATCCGATTCTAGGGTTGTTGATTTCCCAATTATGGGTTTTAATTAATATGTATGCTTATAAATTCTTATTTCTATTGATTAGTTACTGAATTTGAAGAATCCTTGTGAACATGACTTAAACACGATTTTGTGGGTCTAATCAATTAATTACGGAGTAGTTTTTTGTGAGATTGAGTACTATCACTAGTGAAAGATTATGTTTTTACTGATTTTTTTACAACAATGTACCTCGGGTCGAAAACAAAAATATTTCATTTTGGGAAGGAAGGTGAAATTGATTGTTTTGAGAATCATGGTGACGAGTTTCATCAAAACTAATAATGTCGGTTGTCTGATGGTGGTAAGTATTTTACAATGTACAATGCAGTGAACTCTGAATTTTGTATTTGACAGCTGATTTCCTGTCCCAAGCCTCAAAACTCACTTTCCGACTGCTGATATAATCGCTACTTGTGATAACTACCATCTCAATTCATAGGTTATCAGCGTGACTGGTGAAAGTTGCCATGCTTTGATCAAATGCGCTGATTGTACGCTTTAACTTTTATCATAGGGAATTTCAGAGCTGTATGTTATGACTTAACAAATTATTACTGAAATAATCAATTAAAAGTGGCTAAACATTACTGTAAAAGAGGCAAATTTCAATATGCGAAAGATTCATCGAGTTGATGCAATCTGAACTCCAAAGTCTAGGCATCTCTGTAACTACAAATGATGTGATTATTGTAATGACAGGTAACATGTTACCTAATATAAGGACTGCAGTATGATTAGCTACTGAATTTGAAGAATCCTTGTGAACATGATTTGGACTTGTTATCAAAATTTATGTACTACGATTTGTTTAGTTAAATTATTGTTGCTTGGTTGCATCATTGCAAGCAGGTGGTCTTGTATATATATTTTTCGCTGCATTGTTTCAAAGTATTCCTTGCTAAGAATTAGATTAATTAGTATTAAGGCTCTTAAGTCCTTACCAAGTTATTGGATTATTGAAGGTGGTTCAGTGTCTTTGTCATCTTTATGAGGTGGAAATGAAGGGAGATGACTAGAGCAAATTAGTTCTAATTACTTGTGTGATTGCTACAGAAAAAGACGCTTATGATTGTTATGGTAATTTGCTTATACTCCCTCAATTTAATCCCCCTATTTTATACTTCGTCATGACTTTTTATGGTATGTATCAGTGTACATGTGGTTCGTTTAATTTATTTTGACATCTTAATCATGTTCAGATCAATCGTCCCAAACAACTTCTTGAGCTTCTCGTTTATTATTTCTAAAGTAATTGGTTTGTATAGTAATGTTTTATTATAATTTGCATATGACTATTTAGTGTATTAAACTAACTGACAAGGTGTTTACGTGTATGAATTTATTGTTGGATCAGATTTGTTGTTAGCGTAGTTTAATCACTTGGCTGTAGGCGGCCAAATAATCACTTAGCTATAACTCAATCATGGATTTTCAGAGGGCTATGACCAAGTCCCCTGAAGAACTTACTTGTGCCTGGGATGATGTATGTCTGCTACATTCAAACTTTTCTCTTTTCATTAGTATTTCTCTCTTCTTAATTGTGTGTTTTATAATGAATTTAGTGATCTAATTGTTTGATTATTCGAATCTGACCTGGACGATGGTATAAGTTTGTTAAGAATTATTCCCATTTTATCTTTGTGTTCGAAGAGATATGTGAGGAGTTTACATTTCTCCTTTTTTGTTTCTTTCTCTTTTTTTTTTGTGTGTTTGTAAGTTGAATCGTAAGCTCAGTAGAATACAAGGGGTAGGTCGTAGGTGATTCGAGCCTGCAATGTGCTCATTGTTGTTTCACTTTGACTTTTAAATTAATGTTTCCTTGAATGTTCGATTTCTCTAGCATCTCTTATAGTAGCCTGGTCTTCATGAGGCGATGATTGAGGCATGTAGCTTACCCCAAGGTTGTTTTATATTTTTTTCAGTCACTCATCTAGGTAAATGCTTTTGATTTTGGTCATTCTCTTTATTCAACTCTTCTGTGTGGTAACATCTTTGATATCACCGAGATTAAAGAAGTAATAGTTTGTATGTCACTATGTTGCCTATTGCTAAGAATTTCCTGTGAACCAAGTTGTAACAATTATTCCTTGTAGGTGTGTGGCTTTATAATAAGCATATTCATTTATAGTTCTATTTTTCTACTTCCTTCAATCCTACTGAGAATCAAATTCCTTCCTTGCCCTGAGTTCATGTTATTGTGATTGGAACCTAACAAGGTTTTTCATGATTACCAGTATCACTTGGGAAGAGGTCATATTGGTGCCACCATGAAAGCAAAGTTATATCGGTTATTTGAGCAAAGAGCAGCTGATTGGTATTTTCTTATACTGTTTTTCAAGCTGACTACATTCTAGGAGTTGCAATTTCCCCCATATTTTCTTTACATTTCATGCAACCAATATTTCGTTATACCCTTGTGGAGAGGAACTGGATACACAACGATGTTCTCTCAAGGTCTGTTTTTACATTATGCCGTGTATAGTATTTCTATAATCCACTATTAGTGCTAGTCTTGCTACTTGGTGTTGCTCTATTCAGACAAATTATAAATGTTGAGAGCTTTGCTTGAAATTTTTTCCATGTGTTTGGCTTCATGTGAGTATTGCTGACTTTGACCTGCTAGTTTATTCGCCAGTGTTTTACCTTTTAGAACTATGTGTACTTACATCTTTATTGTACTCACTGCCTCTTTTAATTCTCCTTTCTACTACTCATATCTTACGTATGGTTGTTCTTGTTATTAGTGACAGGTTATCACTAGAAACATTTTACCCTTTTATTTCTCCTTTCTTCCAAGTGGATCAATTGACGTTGCTGCAAGATGTGTGGTTGAAGTTACAGCATGAATTAAAGATGAGATTATGTGTGCATGTAGTGCTATGTTTTGAAGTTATGTAATATGACAGTTAATTTTGCTGGCTGTTTTAGCTCTTGGTTGTGAAACAAGTGTATTGGTATTGGTACTTGATTTTAATGAGAATAATTAAATATATTAATTTTATCCAAATATCATCAATATTTTTTTTTTAAAAACCAAGAGGGATAGAGAACTGTTAGCTTACCCAACCGTTCTCTTTTCCTAGGAATAGAGAACGCTTATCAGGTGTACTCTAAAGCTCATTTCAACCGTTCTCTATGATTGTGAATAGAAAACGCCTCTTATAAGAGTTCTCTAAGCTTTAGAGAATGGTGAGTTGGAGAACGCCTCTAAGGCGTTCTCTAAAGCTCATTTCAACAGTTCTCTAAGCTTTAGAGAACGGTGAGTTGGAGAACGCCTCTAAGGCGTTCTCTAAAGCTCATTTCAACAGTTCTCTAAGCCTCTTTTTGTAGTAGTGCTCATTGATGATATATTATTCAGAAAATCACTAGCAGGCCTCTACTTACGGTGCCTGGAAAAGAAAGAAGCACAAACTGTGTTGCATGCTCTCCACAGTGGTGAATGTAGAAACCATGCAGGGGGCAGGAGTCTGGCAAATAAAGCCCTCAGACAGGGATACTACTGGCCTACAATGAAGGAAGATGCAGCAGAGTACGCACGCAAATGTGACGCCTGGCAGCGCTCAGCACCAATGATCCATCAGCCAGCAGAACCCTTGCACCCTATCATTTCTCCCTGGCCATTCATGGCATGGGGCATGGACATAGTAGGACCTCTGCCACGAGCCACAGGAAACAGAACCTGGATGCTGGCAATGACAGATTACTTCTCCAAGTGGATAGAGGTAGAAGCATTCACAGAAGTAAAAGATAAACAGGTCATTTCGTTTATAAAACGGAACATCATTTGCAGGTTTGGTATCCCAACAGAAATCATATGTGATAATGGCTCACAATTCATCTCCAACGACACCGAGGGATACTGTGCCAGGTGAAATATCACCGTAAAAAAGTCAGCACCCAAGACCCCGAAGTCCAACGGGCAAGCTGAATCCAGCAATAAAATTATCATGGACAATCTGAGAAGGAGGTTACAGGAGTTAGGAGGAAAGGGGGTAGATGAATTGCCACTAGTGTTATGGTCGGACAGAATGACACCAAAGATAGCAACAGGTCAAACACCCTTCAGCCTGGTGTTTGGCGCGGAAGCAGTCATTCCGTCAGAAGTTCTAGTTCCCACTCACAGGTATGAAAATATGACAGGGGAACTGAACAATGCAGAGATGATCAGAAGCCTGGACACAATTGACGAGCTACGAGCAAGCGCAAAAATCTGTCTGGCTGCCTACAAACAGTCAGTGGCCAGGAGTTATAACAAGAATGTGAAAGTCAGGCTCCTGGAGGTAGGAGACCTGGTTCTCCGAGAGGTGTTTCAAAACACCAAGAATCAAAAAGCAGGCAAATTCGCCTATAAATGGGAAGGACCATACCAGGTAGAAGGAGTTGTTGGCCATGGTGCATACAGACTGATGACTATGGACGGTCAAAGCATACAATGCCCATGGAACATACTTCACCTGAAGAGATATTACTTTTAATAATAAGTAGACTTTAAGCTTTTAGAATGATGTACTATGAAAAGCCAAATCATTTTTAAAGTTAAAATAAAAATCCGGTAGTAGGCATACTGCCAATTTCACTTTTATTTCTGGTGTCTCTAGCTCTTTTTAAAACTTTAAACTACTATTAGATGGTGTGGTCTGGCAGTGTCCTGGGACCACATTGCTCTGGTACCCCATGAGATGGCGACAGGTATTTCACATCATTTTAATAGATTTTCCTATTTTCAGGCTTCTCTAGGTACATAACTCTGAATTCTGGTGTCTATGGTACTTTGAAAGGATATCTAGCAGGACTGTCAACTGCCAACGCGGGGTGACAAGGCACATGACACTCCAACATGCCTAACCTATTTTCTCCACAAGGAGCACCCTCACCAGGCGGACTGTGGAATATACGAAAGGGAGCCTGGTTGACAGCTAAACACGCTTACCCAGCTACCCCTGATACCACCCCCTGGACGTAGGTTGCACTGATCGCAATTAATCAGGACCCCAGCATGCATGCACACGAACATGGAACGTAGGGATATTTGCGCTACCAGAATCCTGCAGCGTCCCATTGGTCCTAGAATGACGATAAACTTGCCTAAATTACGCCCTTGTTGGCTTTAAACGTGATAAACACACCTTGCGTCATGAACAAGGTTAAGTAGTCCAAAACTGCGGCATACGCCTAAATCAGCCATCAGGCTGACACGGTAGCTAGCTTAGTATGGATCAACCTCTTCAGGCTGACCAGGCTGGTCTAAATCAGCCTCTTAGGTTGACACGGCCACTCATCCTTACATTGCGGCATATGCCTAAATCAGCCATCTGGCTGACACGGCAGCTAACTGAGTTAGAACCTCAGCCTTTTCAGGATGACAGGACTCGCCTAAATCAGCCAAGCAGGCTGACACGGCAACTTCCTAAACTAAGGGAATCTAAGAAACAAGCACAAGATATAAATTAAACCTTGCCAAAACCGCGGCAAGGATATTTCAAAATACGGCTCCTGAGTTTTAACCGCCACCTTGGCGGAACAGTCAGAAAAAGTTTAAAACTTAAAAGTCTGCCACCTCTGGGCCAAACCGCCAAAACATTCATTGATAAAAAAAAACTTAATTATCGGTCACATTAATGACCTCCACCTCTGGCAACTCCTCTGCCCGCTGACCTCCCGTTTCAGGTACCGCACCAGCTTGCACATCCTCAGCTGCCATAGCTTCCTGAGCTCCGTCAGCAGCATCCTGGGACATTCCAGCGTCACCCCCAGCAGCTTGCCCAGCCAATGTAGGAGAATTCACCTCCCCAACTTCAGGCATCAGCGCACTCAGATCAGGTTGGGTGGGGTAGAGCATCTCCAGCTGCTTCTCCTCCTCCTCTATAGCTTGCTGGGTGGGAGTCTCCTCAAGAGCAGCACGCATTCCGCTGATTTTTCCCCGCCAGGTAGCATAGGCAACAACATTGGTGGCCAGGGAGATCAGCTCCCTGATCTTCTCATCAGAGCGCTTGAGGGAGTCAGAGAAAGTGTTGCACACCGCTTGAGTGCGAGCCAGCTGATCAACCCCCTCCTTCAGTTTCTTCTTGGTGACAGCGAGCTCAGTCTTCAGCTCCACTACACGCTCCTTCAGATCAGCCCGCTGCTGCGCCAAATCGGCAATAGTCCCCTTCAGCTCCTGGTTTTTGACGTTAGTAGCACGGCTGGTGGTCTGCACTATGTTGATCATCTTCCTATTATAGAGAGTCTGTTGGAGGGTCCGGGGCAAGAAAGTCGAAGTCGCAAGAGAAATCTAAACAAAAGCAAATAAACAGTAGAAGATGAAGAGCATTTACCATGAAGGCGTTGTGCACGTCGTTCTCAGCCATCTCCTCTGGGGAGAACTCTGAGAATGTCTCCTTCAGAGGAGGGAAGAGCAGCTGGTCGATCTCCGGCCAGTATGGCACCTTGTCCACATTTCCAAAACCTTCCGGGAAATAAGCAGTAATGCCTCCGCTAGATGAAGCACGAGGACTGATAGGAGGAGTAGGCGGATGACGAGACAATGGGTCAACCTCCAAGGGCTCGGGTGCAACAGAACTGGAAAACGTAGGAGGAGTCTGGAAGGAAGCAGCAGGAGCACTCCTCTTGGAGGCAGAGGCCACGTCAGGGCAGGCAGAAGGTCTCTTCCTTTTGGCGCTTTGGAGGATGATTTCTAAAGGATCAATTTTTGAACCTGCAAGCAGATGTAGTCTCAGACGTCAGGATACTTAAAACATCAGGAGGAACAACATGCAAATTGAAACGGTTGTGGAAGTCTTACCATAAGACATACTGTGAGCTGACTGAGGAGGGTTGGAGGAGGAAGCAGGTGGAAAACCAGGGAGCAGGTCTAGGAACTTTCTCTCAGATTCAGAGATACTGAACAATTTGCTGCAGGCAGGGATCTTGGCACCAATGCGGGTCAGGTCATAGGGGCCTGCACGAAGACGATGAAGTAAGATAGTAAGCAGCGAGATAAAATAAATCAGGTGACAGGAAGGCTACTTACTCGAAGTTATAACCCATTTCTCGAAGATATAATCGGCAGGAGGCTGGATGGAGTACTTCCTCACAAAGAAGAAGTCCTCAAACCATTTCTCATCACGGGATTTGGACACGTGTCTGAAGGGAGCCTCTCCACGGCCTCGGAATGAGAATTGAACCCTACCCAGGGATCTGATGTTGTACATATGGGCTAGATCGCCCAGACTGATAGGTTTACCAGTGTTCTGACCGGCGGCCAGGGAATAAAGAAGAACCCTCCAGATGGCAGCAGAAATTTGTGCCATGGCGAAGTTATTGGTAAAGATGAAGTCTTGGATGAGTTTGGGAAAAGGAAAACGAAGGCCATATTTAAACGGATACAAATAAAAGCAGACCCATCCGGGACGAAGGGCGTCGGCTTTTTGACCCGGTTCAGGGATGACAATATCCACCCCGTCACCAAGACCAAGCAAACCCTTGATCGTGGGAATGTCAGCAGCAGTCAAAGCAGAGTTGCAGTCGTGGGGATACTTAAAAAGTCCCCGAGAAGGAAAAGTTGGGTCAAGGTTGCGGTCAGCGGGTGCGGAGGTTGATCGAGTTTTACCCATGGTGGAAAAGAGAAAATGGAAATTAAAGGAGAAAAGGGGAAGAATGTTGGGAAATGTGTCCTCAACAATAGTGCGATCACATGATTTAATATCATAATTAAATCTTATATAAAGAATACATAAGGGATGATTCAATTATATAGTCAACTGATCAACATTAATCGGTAACGATTGGCTTGCTAGAGTTTGACGTTACTGTCGTGGGACGGTGGTGGTCAGTTTATCCCTTAAGGTCACACCTAAAGGATGATGCCCTTATCTATAAAGTTAATTAATTGTATGTCAATACAAGTTAATTAATTCCTTAAAAAATGAACATTTTGTTTTTAATAAGAGGAGATATGTATCTTATTATAATGTGATTAAATAAGATCATATTTAGTGGATTAATATGTTAATTCACTAAATTATGTTGAGGTTTTATAAAGTTTCGAGGTAGAGGTAATTGGTTATTTACGTTTACAAGAAATTGTAAATTTAACTAACTAGCTATTGTGGGACCCATTATATGTTGATATAATGTTAAAATATTACTCAATAAGTTGAGTGAATATATGTTTATTAATTTGTCTCATAATTGTTGTATGATCAAATTAATATTTAATTATGTGAGATAATTAAACATAAGACTTATAAGCATTTGTGGGACAAATATTATAAGACAAAAAATGGACCATATAAGAGCATATGCACCGAATTTTGGGAGGTTGTAGGACATTTGTCCTATGTCTTCTATTTTGTCTATAAAACTTATGACAAAAAACAACACTTGGCATGTTGTCTCTACCTTATACGACACTACCAACATATGCATTTGCAAAAGAGTTTTTGAGAAGGTAAATTGCTCTTATTAAGAGCATGGGGGCCGGACCTCCTTGGTTAAGACAAGAGCTTTTGTGCTCATCTTTCCCTCTCTCATACTCTCAAAAATACAACATGCAAAACCTCTCTCTTGTTCATAGTTTTTCCTCCAAAAACTTGAGAAGTTTGATTCAATTTGTTCAATCAAATTACTAATATTATTAGTGTAATATATGAGTATTAGTAATCAATTTTAAGGTAAACTACTAAACAAATATCTAGCTAATATTATTTAGTGGGGATAAGGAATAATCTTGGGTGCAATCAAGAGGAGTGACTTCTATACTTGAGGTCTTTGGAGGATCGTCCTAATACTCATCATAGCTCAAGAACAAGTGAAGGTAGGAGACCTTACTTGTGCCCATAAACCGAAATTAGTAATGTAAGGGACATTGTTTTCTTATAAATCTCTTATTTTGTTATGCATGCACTAGATCTAAAGAATAAATTATAAACAATTAATTTGTTCACTATTAGAGGAGTCTAATAATAGATATATGAACCTAACAAGTGGTATCAGAGCATAAGGATGTTGCATGCATAATCGGTTATTGTTTTTCCGAGTTAAAAGGTTAACATATAAAACTTAAAAATTTGTGATTTATAAGTATAAACCACGAAATCACCATGCATGTTATATATTCTGGTCCTAAAATGTTTTTAGGTCATTTTTATGATTCATGGAAATTTATTGCTCATTTTAAGGATTTTTGGTCATTTTATTACATTTTTATGACTAAAATGGGAATTAAAATGCTAAAAATAGTTAAATTTCGTTTCTGGCCTTAGAAAATTTGTATGACCTCACATGCATATTTTACAAGTTGTGTGTAAAAGGACGAGTTAATTTGATTAATATTGCATGATTTATGATTTTTATGAGTTAAAGATGGATTAAAAGAGGTAAAATGGTTAAAAATAGTTAAATTTCGAATTAAGCCATGATATTTTAATATGATGTCACATGAAAGATTTACAGAGAGTATGTAAATTTCTAGATTTAAATATCTTCTTTAGCATGATTTATGGATTTTTGAGTAAAAATGGTATAAATAGTGACTATTTTAGCTAAAACGTATTGCATGGCTTGAGAAAATTATTTTAAGTTGCATTAATATCCCAATAATCAGATCTAAAGTTGTAAAAATTATTGGTTTAATTTTCGTATACCTTATACATTTTATGAGATAAAAAACGATAAATATGCAACTATATTTTCTCAAAATTAATTCGAAAATTTTAACCATTATTTTTGACATTATGAGTGTCATGGATTTATTCCGGAATGTTCAAAAATTTATAATTCAAATTTTGAAACTTTTATGATTTAATTTAGATTTATTTCATAAATATTGTGTTTTTAAGGTAAAAAATGAGCATAAAATTAAATCAAGTTGAATTATTGTCAAAAATTTAGTGATGACTGATTTTTGAGTCCTAAAATGTGTTAGGATAATTAACTTGAGCTTAGATGTGATTTAAGTGTTAATTAGTGATTTTAAAAGGTTATTATCACGCATTTCCATGAAGCCGGGTTATATGTACGACATAAGTTAAATAGGGCGATTTGGCACATGATTTTGCATGATAGGTACATATTATAATGCTGCATATTTCAATTGGTTAATGTATTTTATTTATATAATTTTGAATTATGTAATTTTATCTTAGTATGGCCTTAGTTTTAATCGATATTACCCGTAATGAAAGGGAATATTGATTCGGTTGTAATTTAATGTGATCTCGTATCACTTTTATTTTATTTTTTATTTCAGTAGTTTTTCCATTTTACAAATGTATAATAGGAATAGTTTTGTATTTTTATTATTATTTGTAATTATGGAGCATCTTCAAAGACGGTGCCATTCGGAAAGGTGATCCGACAAAGACGGTGTCTTGGAAGGCGTGCCAATTGAAGATTCAAGGGACCAATGGAGTTGGTTTCCGAATATGTAATAGATTATTTGATTTTCTATTTTTAGGAAGGCCATACTAGGAATTTTATTTATTGCTTTGCATTTCTTTTAATATGTTGCATGCATTGCCAAATCGCCATAACAACACATGCATATCATATTGAGTCATCGACCGTGTCAATTATAATTATCGTAGTTCACTGCTTTAGTTCACTTAAAACGTGATAGATAATAAATTGAAAAGACCTCTCACATATAATAATTGAGATAAAGCCTTACCAAATAGTAGAAACCCATGAAGTACCAATTTCATGAGGGAGTTAATCCGGCTTCACCGTAATACAAACCTTGTTACGTTGGCGAAGTGGGGTAGTAAAAAGTTATTACATCGAAATTTGGATTGAGCTCAACGGAAGTATTGTTGACCGTAGTCGCATGTGTTCCGGGCTAAAGATGAGAATTAGAGTAATTTTTATCGACCGAGAGTTCTAAAAGTAGAATCGATTAAAAAGTTAATCCACCAAGTTATATTAATAAGGGTTTAATCGGCTCACCGTGCCCAAGTTGATATGAATTTGGATCTTGGAATCATTTATGTAGTTGGGTGGAGGTCACTATATAAATGCAATGCTTGTAGTTATATTTACGAGTATTATTAAAACGATAGATGTTAATTATTTCATTCATTTCCGTTTTTGTAGTTGATTGTACGCAATGAATTCATCTAATACTCCTACACCAATCACCGTTGAAACATGGCTCCAATCATACGATGACAAATGCTCCGATTATGACAATGAAACGATTAGAGAATTACGCATTGGCGTTGGTCAGGATGGAAATTTTTGCTTCTTTACCACCTCCACTCCACCCACTCCAATATTATTGCCCACCACCTTGGAAAGAAAGCCTTGTGAAAAAGATCTTATAAAACCCAAGGATTCCTTGTTTGAAGAAACAATGAAAAATGTTAAAATCAGTGGAAGTTTTAGCAAGAGTGTCCTTGCAAATGAAAGGAGTGTTGGTATTATTAAAGGGAAGGCAAAAATGGGCGAGAAACCCAAACCTGATTATAAATTGGAAATGGATAGTGGGACCACCAAGACCAAGACCAAGAAGGGTGCCAAATCCTATGAGGAATGTCATTATTGTAATGTCATGGGCCATTGGAGGCGAAATTGCCCCAAGTATTTAGAAGATATCAAAGTTGGGCTTGTTACTCCAAGTGGGACTTGGAAATGTGGAAAAGCTAAACAAGAGTGATATGAATCTCCGACAATGAAATGGAGCTCGGGTAGCCGCCACTTCAAGAGAAATTTATGTACTTGTTTTTGCTAATAGCTTTGAGTTATAGTTTACATAATTGTTATTATGTATCCACTTAGTCTAAATCATTATTTCCATTTCTATGTGAGACATGAAAGGATCTATATTTTGTCTTCAAAGACAATTGTTGTATTTTGTTGAAAATAGACATGGATGTGAGCCATGTCACTTATCTTTATGATACACAAGTTTTAGACAGTTCCAACTACTGTAAAGATAACTACATAATACGATCCAAAAGACTCATAACTAGTAATCCAAATGATTTGAACATTTGTTTTTCAATTAGGTTACGAAAATGAGAAACGCATTAAACGCTAGTGTCGACTAGAATTATTGGACCATTTGATTTTCAATCATATGGAATATGCGAATCTTGTCTCCTTTGCAATATAATTTGTACTTCATTTAGTGGTAAAGGGACACAAGCAAGTGATTTGTTGAGACTAATACATGCCGATGTATGTGTTCTAATGAGCATCACCGCAAGGGGAATTTTTGACTACTTCGTCACTTTTACCAATGATTCAAATAGATAAGGGTATATTTACTTGATCAATTATAAGGTGAAGCATTTGAGAGATTTGAGAAATTTCTAAAATGACGTAGAGAACCAATTGAATAAAGTTCTAAGCAGTACGACCCAATCGTAGTGGCAAAGATCTAAGTAATAAATTTGATTTATTAAAGTTGGATTATGACCTAGTGTCACTACCCATAAGATCAAACTAATATGAGTCGGTTTGAGTTGATGAACTCAATTTTGGGAATTTGCAATCCAAAACGGACAACTAATTCTAATTGGATGGTCAACCATGAGATACCTAGAATAGAGAGTCTATCAAACAGATGACATGGATAAGACTCGTATATTATCAAGCTGCCATGTTAGGATGGCCTTTTGAAAGCTAAACTCCGTTAAAATATATATGTTTGTGTCTCACAAAACTATCTCTCAAGAAGATAGATGTTTTTCTGAGAGATAGAGTGGGAGAAGATTGTATCGTCACAAACACCTCTTATAGTTGAAATGTTACTTTGTGAAAGTAATTGAATTAATAGAGTGGGAGTTGGTATTGAACTATTATCTATGAAGATAGTATGAGACCATAGTTCAGTGGGAGTCTCATGTCTTATTGTTTAAAAAATATTACTTTGTGAAAGTGATAGTATCATGACCTTGTTATATATATATATCATGACCTTGTTATATATACGAGCCGAAGCATTACAATCCGAAAATTGTTGCTCATGAGTAGATTTACTTTAAAGTGAGGGTCTTTTTAAAGGGAAATAGAGCTTTAGAGTACACAAATGCATAAGATTTACATAAAGATGTTGATCAAGACAAATTATGTTAGGAATTGCCGCATTTCATTATAATGAAGAATGGCAAATATAAATTCGCTTTTCTAAAATGGGAATTTAGAGAAGGAGGTGTTTAAAACACAAAACCTTAGATGAATATCTAAGAATCCTGACATATTATGCGTAGATATCTTAAGTGATCACAAGATGGTCTTAAGCTAGCATTAAAGGATTATACTTTTCGTTCATGTGATTATAGTGAATTGTTTCATTCACATGATTGAAGAATCATGATATACATGAAGTTAAGTGGGAGCTATAATTGTTTCTCCATGTCTTATATGTTGATAACATATTACTCATTGAGAATAATATACCAATGCTCTCTTCTGGTAAGAGTAATTGGGAGACATGGAAAGGGATGCAAAGTATTCTAAGATTTCGAATATATGTGAGAGTATATTGGCATAGAGTTGAGAGTCTTATGAGGATAAGTTCTTTCGTATCTGTTTAACATCAACAAAGTTGAATGGTTTATTCATGATGATGAAAGTGGAATTACTATGATGGAATCATAGTCGTTCACTGAACCCATTAAGTTGTTGATTACATGAAATCGATTGCTAATGTTTCCGCCATTAGAACGATTATGTATGCCAACAGACGCACGTGCTGTGATATACCATATGCCAGGTACATTATGAATCAAAAATAAGTTAATTCATTAGATGGGCTTGTGAAAGCCTTAAAGTACAATTGATGACTTGTACACATGTTTGGATGATAAACTAAGTTTGTGTTGAAGGGTTGCACAAACTTTAGTTTCCAAGCTTAAAAGTATTTGATGAAATCCTAAGCTAATGTTATTGACTAAGGAGTAAGAAACTAAGAAAAGTGTTTTAGTTTCACGCATTGCAAATTCTACAAAAGGATTCTAAGTAAATAGTGATTAAAAGGTCACGGTAGGGATTAAGGGTAAATCCCTCTACAAATGACTTCATCACATGTTATGCGATAACAGTGGGAGCTTCTTTCAAGTTAAAGAGCTCAGGTCTAGTATGAAGTCTAGACATATACTTAGCGAAATTCATGTCATTAGAGATGACATTGAATGGAAGGAAATAGCAATTGATAAAGTTGGAATATGTGAATATCGGGTATGTCCACTTGCCAAGCTTGTATTGCATTTTAACTAGTGTTAATAATACACTAAAGATTATAGAATATGAAGTAGTAATAGTGTATTGACTATTCATATGTGATAATCACATTTATCGTTTGAGTTTTATTAAACTCACCTGCTACTTTGTCGTATCCGAATGGGTTGTAGAGACAAATTGAACCCCATTAAAGTGAACTGGATTGACATGGTATACGCCCCTAGTTACTTATATGAGGTGACGTCTCCAAGTGACTAGAGTGTGATGCGATTGATGGCAAGTTCAAGTGCCATAGAGTCATATGGGATGACTAGTCGATCACATAGGCGGATCGTATGGGACAATCTGTCGAGCGATGACCGTTTATAGAGTTCTGGTAATTCATAAAGCCTGGTCGTGGTAAGAGCTACTATAGTATTCTTATGAGTCAATTCTTTTGACTAGAGACTATTCGCCCAAGTTGGCACAACTTCTGATTAGCTTTGATTTATACTCTACGATTTCGTAAATGAGGTCAAACTGGGTATATTTTGGGTTATGATGGACTGTGGCTGAACGAAGGGAATAGTGCGATAGAAATTGTCCACCCTTTGTCAGGGTTGTTTGAAATCTCAAGGCCACTCGAGGAGTAGTTAACTGGAAATGCGTGGCCACGCTCGGAAGGTATCTATGATGGATAATTCCGGTCAGACAGTTAACCTCCAGATCGAGAAAACCACTCAAGATATGATCAAATGTAAGTACGACCTGCAAGACACCTTGCATTTAGTGGGAGATTGTAATAGGACAAGAGAATTGGTGATGCACACTTGTCGAGGACAAGTGGGAGATTGTTGGGAATTGTGTCCTCAACAATAGTGCGATCACATGATTTAATATCATAATTAAATCTCATATAAAGAATACATAAGGGAGGATTCAATTATATAGTCAACTGATCAACATTAATCGGTAACGATTGGCTTGCTAGAGTTTGACGTTACTGTCGTGGGACGGTGGTGGTCAGTTGATCCCTTAAGGTCACACCTAAAGGATGATGCCCTTATCTATAAAGTTAATTAATTGTATGTCAATACAAGTTAATTAATTCCTTAAAAAATGAACATTTTGTTTTTAATAAGAGGAGATATGTATCTTATTATAATGTGATTAAATAAGATCATATTTAGTGGATTAATATGTTAATTCACTAAATTATGTTGAGGTTTTATAAAGTTTCGAGGTAGAGGTAATTGGTTATTTACGTTTACAAGAAATTGTAAATTTAACTAACTAGCTATTGTGGGACCCATTATATGTTGATATAATGTTAAAATATTACTCAATAAGTTGAGTGAATATATGTTTATTAATTTGTCTTATAATTGTTGTATGATCAAATTAATATTTAATTATGTGAGATAATTAAACATAAGACTAATAAGCATTTGTGGGACAAATATTATAAGACAAAAAATGGACCATATAAGAGCATATGCACCGAATTTTGGGAGGTTGTAGGACATTTGTCCTATGTCTTCTATTTTGTCTATAAAACTTATGACAAAAAACAACACTTGGCATGTTGTCTCTACCTTATACGACACTACCAACATATGCATTTGCAAAAGAGTTTTTGAGAAGTTAAATTGCTCTTATTAAGAGCATGGGGGCCGGACCTCCTTGGTTAAGACAAGAGCTTTTGTGCTCATCTTTCCCTCTCTCATACTCTCAAAAATACAACATGCAAAATCTCTCTCTTGTTCATAGTTTTTCCTCCAAAAACTTGAGAAGTTTGATTCAATTTGTTCAATCAAATTACTAATATTATTAGTGTAATATATGAGTATTAGTAATCAATTTTAAGGTAAACTACTAAACAAATATCTAGCTAATATTATTTAGTGGGGATAAGGAATAATCTTGGGTGCAATCAAGAGGAGTGACTTCTATACTTGAGGTCTTTGGAGGATTGTCCTAATACTCATCATAGCTCAAGAACAAGTGAAGGTAGGAGACCTTACTTGTGCCCATAAACCGAAATTAGTAATGTAAGGGACATTGTTTTCTTATAAATCTCTTATTTTGTTATGCATGCACTAGATCTAAAGAATAAATTATAAACAATTAATTTGTTCACTATTAGAGGAGTCTAATAATAGATATATGAACCTAACAAAGAATACCTGGTGAAAGAGACGGAGAGGAGTGGAACAGTGAAGCCGACAAGATGAAAGAGAAGGGAAGTCGAGGGTTTAGAGAGAAGGAGATTTTTTGAAATGATTTTGGAGTTAATGAAAGTGAAAGGTGGAGGTTGGAGTTATAAAGAAGAGAGAGGGAAAAGGGTGCAAGAAAAGAGGAATAGGGCGGCTGACGTGATGGATTGCATGAAAAGGAGTGTAAAAGACGGCTTAGGGTTTTGGCATTCGATTAGGTAAATTCCTTGCTCGACACCTTAAAGCGTACTTCACAAGAAATTTGGGGCAAACTGTTTGGGCTAAAAATAGCATAATAAGGAAGGCCCACTTAATGAAATAAAAGGCAATGGGAGGAGTGATAAGGAGGAAGGAAGCCCGTAATTAGGAGAAGGGGGAGCGGGCTGAAAGAAGACCATGGGCCCATCAGAGGATTAAGGAAAGACGATATAGGGAGAAGTTAGGGAGATCAGGGAGAATTGGGAAAGGCGGCCGAGTTTGGAAAGAGTTCTTATGGTAATTATATTCCCTTTCCATAATCAAAGTAGGACATATCTAGGGTTCTCACCCTATAAATAGCCAAGGAAGGAAATCAAGAAGGACATTCAACAACGCATCCACACACGCATCAACACCACGGCATTAGCATATTCTTATACTCTAATATACATCCGTCCAAGATCTTGCAGGCCTAACGCCTAGCGCCAGCAGGATTAGCTTTACACTTCAACTGTAATCATCCTCCTATTCAAGTATAGTGCGATATTTGGCAGGGTACCGTCCCTCCCGCGGTTGTTCCCATATTGGGTTTTCCCCGTCACCAAATCTTGCGTGTCAATTTACATTACGTACTTTATTTATCTATTTACTTATCAACATACGAACAATCATACGATCAACCAACGAGTAAGACCGCATTGATCCTAATCAATCAACTTGGTAAAAAATATCTAAACAAAATCTACCGTTCCGACTCAACCTATATGCTAAAATTAAACGTGAAATTTTGTAAGATTTTTTTAAAATTTTCTTATTTTTATGAGATTTTTGAAAGTTTATAAAAATAAACAAAAATGCATATAGAAATTAGTTGTGATAACAGAAATGCAATAAAAACATAAATGCAAACACAGATATGGATGCATTACCTCCCCAAACCAAACCTTACAATGCCCTCATTGTACCAAAAATAGGGAAAGGAAATGCAAACTAAAACGGAGAGAGAGGCTCGGAAAACTTACAAAAGTGCGCGAAGTAGGGACCTCCCTAAACCAGTCAGCAACAAGGGAGGTCGCTAACAGCTCCATAACAGCATCACTGGAAGCAAACCCAGACAAGCCTACTCGATCGAGAGAGTGGATTACTCGATCGAGTGAAATACCTGTGGAAGAGGTCGACCGAGGTAAAAATAGTCACTCGTTCGAATGGTCCTGCAGACTACAAATTCCGACTCAAAAGCCAAGTCCAAAATTGTTCACAGTCTATGGTTTGTAAACCAATTATTAAACACGCAATAAAACTTAAAATGTTCGAAAATAAACTAAAAAGAATTAATGTCCCACAACAAGGCTGTTGACTGAATGAGGTCCCCTAAGCGTCCATCAGCTTAACCTTAGGCCTCCATACCATCGCATCAACAGAAGAACAACAACTTATCGCAGCGTAATGGCCTTCACCTTTGGCTCTCTTGCGCGCTTTCTTCTTGTACGGCCTAGCCTCGTCCAATCCTCCGCCTAGGTCATCAATCCACACTGTTTCAGTCTCCAAGGTTAACGTATGATGCCCACCTCCTGGGTCCGTCAATCTATCAGTACCTACAGAAGAAGTAACAAGGGAATTAACCTTAATTGCAGAATCATCGTCCGAAATAAATTTAGACGACCATTTATTATTATCAGCAAAAAAGTTACATGATCGAGCACTTAAGTAAATCGATCGAGGCATTTTTTCAACAATTTTACTTGATCGAGCAACTTGTGTCACCCGATCGAAGGCCATGTTTTCCTCATTGCTTGATCGAGGGCTTTCGTCCTCCTGATCGAGTACTTCCTCAGTAATTTCACTCGATTGAGCTGAATAAGGCTCTCGATTGAGTGTTTGAACAGTGGCAGGCGTGGCTCCCTTGTATCCTTCCTCTTGAACAGTGTTTGCAGCATTAATAGGCAGAACCGGCCCTTCGCAGGGAATATCAGTCCTGGTGCGAATAGCATAGATTGTCTCGGGTCGCCTAGAAATTTGCTCGGCCAATACTTGAGCCAACTGAGATTTAAGTGACTTGATAATGGCATCTTTAGTTTGCATAACTTCTTGCACTTGAAGCGCAAGTGCCTTCACTATAGACGTCAACTCAGCAATTTCTTCTTTCTGCTTATTAGGAGGTGGAGTTTGTTGTGGCGGCGGCCAAATAAATGGAGACTTTTAAAAGCCTCGTTGCTAAAGCGGATGTGGCGGCACATATGCAATGGGATGATTAGATTGTCTACGCCGCCTGAACGCATAGACTACATCGTCATCCGCTAGACAAATGACAGCATCGTGCCCCACAGCACCATATCTCTAACAGTGGACCACCTGCTGCGCCGTAATATGGGACTGAGGTGGACTACCCCAAGATCGTCTACTCTCCAGCTGGTCAGATCTTGCATTCTGAGCTTCAAACTGTGCTATAATTCTGGAGACGCTAGACATCTTGGCAGAAGAATCAAAGGTACTCAAGCCTTCCCTTTGATAATCTTTCTTCCAGAATCCTGTCTAGGTAGAACCTGTAGGACCTATCAAAACAACACTGAAGGGAAAAAGATAAAAACTGCCTCAAGGAATAAATCCCTTGAGGTGGAAGACAGGCGAAAATGAATAGATAAATAGGCTAATTGCCTCCCCGGCAACGGCGCTAAAATTTGATACCGTCGTTAGGTACCAAAAATAAATACCTAAGTACAACTAACAGAAGCTAGCGGTAAGTAGGGTCGATCTCCACAAGGAGGCTAAGTATTTATCTGCTAAGCACGTCTGTTAGGTCACAATTAGGGGTTTAAAATTTGTTTTCTAAACTACTGAAGATGTAAGGCAAGAGAAATAAAGACAAGAGCGATAAAGGTGAGAAAAAGCCAAGATTGATCAGATAAGAAGAGGTATGTCAGGATTTCGGTTCACCATGGCAGTTTACTAACTCAGTCATAAATAGTCTAGACAATCTACTGTGAGAAGGGCAAGGGAAAGGTCCTTCTGGTCCGCTATCCAACCTAGATTACAACTAACTTAACTTCTGTCCTCATAAGGGTAGTCTACTGTTCATAGCAGGTCTGTTCATTCCAATCTTCCGATCTAGGAGCGAAGTTAACCAGATTAAAGTTATTTAGAAGCGTACACTCAACTAAACATATTACAGTTATATTGCTATGGTCACAGGTTCTCACAATTAATTATCTAGCCTATTCTCAACATCTTCACATTACTACCATGGCTCCCCTAATCCTAACATGAAAGGATTTAGCTACTCATGCTATCAGATTTAACAATGACAACGATGATAAGCATACTAAGAGAAGACATGATAAAGAGACTAAAGAAGTGAACTGTATACTAACAATAATAACTAGAGCAATTAACATACAAAGAAATAAAGAGGAACAATAATTAAAGCAAGCAAAAGATTAGATTGAGATTAAGAGAAAGAGAGATTACAAAAGAGCGAATCCGGCGTAAAGAACAAGTAGCAGCAATGATTAAGAGTAAAGTTTCAGATCTAATGTGTAATTAAGAGTGTAAAAGCAGTATGAAAAGTGTTTTTAACCTAATCCCGACTTCCTTTATATAGGGAAGTGATTATTAACATAAAATAAACCTAACACGGAATAAAAATCCCGAGTATATAAGCTAGTCACTCGATCGAGCAACTTTATATCACTCGATCGAACAAATCCAAGCTAAAACCTCTCGATCGAAGACTTTAGTTACTCGATCGAACACTTATAAAAAAGGCACCATTCGATCGAGTAGAAAAAGGACTCGATCGAACAAGATAGTACTCGATCGAGTACTTTCCAGCGCACAATTCCTGCTTCGCGCACTTAATTTCAAACGGCCACCATTTCTTCGTTAGTTGGCCAAACAGAGCGTTTCTGGTGGCGTTGGAAAGCTAAGAGGACAATATTTCATCTCCAATTAGAATCACCTGAAAGTCAGTTATAGAACCCGAGATATGGCTCTTCAATTTAAGCACTAGTAATTTGAAGTTCTTCCTTTGCTCGCCTAGCTATCCTACTTCTTTGCGCATCTCAAAATAGTAGTCTCCAAGCTCCGACTTAACTCATCTCATAAATGCATACATAGGGACATGTATTAAGCTTGATTTTGCTTCTCTTTGGTTTATTCCTGCAAATAAGACAAGAGAAACCAAAGTAGACAATTCGGGGGACATTTGTAGCTGAACATTACACAAAATGCATAGAGATGCGTGCAAATATGATACAAAAAACCTATATAAAATGCACGCATTATAAAACAAAGATGACTAAGGTAACCAGTTGAGCCTTACTTGCATAACTGAGGTAGTGATTTGTCCAATGAATAATTCTAGCCCGAATTTTTCCAGAAGGGGGTAATACATGGCTTTAGTCAATTTTGAGGTATTCAAAGGAAGACCTAAACATCTGAAAGGAAACCCCCCTTCAGTAAAATGGGTCTCACGGAGGATCAGCTGCTTTAGGTTCTGAGGCACACCACCAAAATACAAACAGGTTTTCAGAGGATTGGCATTAAGTCCAGAGTACCTAGCAAAAGTATTGAGGCAGCTAGCAATAGCAACAACAAAAGGCAAATCTCCTCTAGTGAAGACCAGTAAATCATCAGCAAAAACTAAATGGGTCAGATTTAACTTGACACACTTTGGATGATAGGAGAAACCAGGGTGTTTAGGAAGTTTTCTGAGTAGCCTAGAAAGGATTTCCATGCAAATGACAAAAAGATAGGGTGAGAGAGGGTCACCCTGCCTCAAACCTCTCTTACCAGGGAAATATCCTTCAATGGATCCATTAATACTAATAAACTAGTGGGGAGTGGTCACACAAGCCATTATCCAAAGGAAAAACCTAGGTGGAAAGCCCATTAAGATAAGACTGTTTCTCAAAAACTCCCAATTAACAGAATCAAAGGCTTTTTGTATATCCACCTTTAACATGCATCTAGGAGTAATAAGAGATCTAGAATATATGAAAAACAACCCATGGGCAAGCATAGAATTATCAAATAACTCTCTATGCTTGACAAAGGCAGCTTGCTCAGGGCCAATGACCTCCTCCAACACCCCAGTCAGTTGTGTAGCCAAAATCTTGCTAACTACCTTATAGAAAGTAGTACAACAAGCTATAGGACGAAAATCAGTGACAGAATGAGGAATAGCCTTCTTAGGGACAAGAATCAGAAGAGTAGCAGTAGCAGCAGTAGGCAAATTTCCTATAATACTCCAAGCATCAAGAAAAAAACCCGAGGCGTAGCCATCTGCTCCTGGACTTTTGTTTCTATCAATGGATTTAAGAGCAGCTAAGATTTCATCATTAGTGACAGGGGTAATCAAGGAAGAAGCAGAAGCAACAGTGACCCGGTTATCCTGGAAGATCTCAGAAGGGAGAGGAGAGACTGTAGTATTGACACCTAAGAGTTGTTTATAGTAGGTTACAAACCCCGCAACAACCTCAGGGAGCCCAACACAACAGTGACCATCTTTATCATGAATGGATCCAATGATATTTCTAACCCTTCTTTCATCTATGTTAGAGTAGAAATATCTTGTGTTAGCATCATTAAGCTGAAGATTTTGAACCTTTGCCCTTTACCTAAGAGCATCAAGTTTAGCAGTTATGAGATGCAGATAAGTACCCCTTAGACGTTTTTCTTTCCCAAGCAGAATGGAATCAGTAGGGGAGGATTGCAAAGCTTCCTGACAAAGGAGAAGCCCTTGTTTAGCATGTGAGACTTGCTGTGAGATCAGGGCAAAATCAGATTTATGCAGAGATTTCAAGCTAGGCCTTAGTTGCTTAAGCTTAAAAAATAACAGTCCAATCTTGCTGCCATAAACATGTGTATCCCAGACTTTTTTAACAAGAGGAAGGAAAGAAGGAGAGGAACCCAGCAATTAAGGTAATTAAAAGCTTGACTTCTTCTAGCAAGAGCATCACTAATAGTGAGAATAGTAGGGGAATGGTCTGAAACTCCTGCTGCAGGGAAGGAGGCAGCAGAGGTGATAGTACCAAACCAAGAGCCATTGACCAAGACTCTGTCCAATTTGGCCCATCTTAATTGATGTCCTTGCTTGTTAGTCCAAGTATAAGTGCAACCAATTGCAGGGTGGTCAACTAGCCCACATTGATTAACACAATCCTTAAAATCATCCATATCTTTCTGATTAATGTGTTCAGAACCTAATATTTCATTGGAGTTGAGAGTCACATTAAAATCCCCAAGGCAGACCCAAGGAAGAGAAGAAGTAGAGATCCCCAGTAGAGAGTTCCATAAAGCAATCCTATCATTTCCTCTATTAAAAGCATAAACAAAAGTGATATTAATCATCTTCTGAGTAGCATGATGAAGACATGAACAATGGATGTGCTGAGCAGACTTCCCTAAAACTGTTAGAGTGATAGCAGTAGAGAGCCAGAACACCCAAATGCGCCCATTTCCATGATACTCATCATTATTAACCATAGCATACCTAGAAAATTTATTCTTACTAATAGCTTTACTCATATCAGGCTTGACATGAGTCTCAATTATTGCACAACAGTCCACTTTATTTATCCTGAGAAAGTGTAAGACCTCCTTCTGCTTTATTGGGTCATTAAGACTTATAATGTTCCAGGCTGCTATGATCATTGGATGATGATCCACCTGGCTCTACATCCACCACAACTTCTACCACAACTTGCCCATGTTTAGTTTCCATAGTTGATTGTGTCTCATTCTGCAAAACTTGAAACCTGTTATCCAAGTTTGCAGCAATGATATCCTTCCTCTGTAAGATAGTCTTAGGCCTAGGTTTAGGAGACTTTAAACCATCCTTATCCAGATGTTGAGACGGGGGAGTACTGAGCAGAGGAGCATCAGCCTGTTCAACAGATGCACTTCCTGCTCCAGGAACTGTCACTAGCTGAACTAGAGCAGTAGCCCCTGCTGCAGAGTTAGTAGGCTGTGCAACCTTAGCTTTATAGACCACTTTTGGCTTGTTGATATTACATCTCTCCTTACTATGTCCCACTCGATTACAAGTGGTACATAAATAAGGGAGCCACTCATATTCCACTTTCTGAAGAAAGGATACCCTGTATGGAGTGTTAAGCTTGATGGCTTTAGGAAGTGTTTGAGAGAGATATACATAAATCAAAATACGAGTAAAAGCTAGTTTGCTCTTATTTGTTGTGTGTTCATCAGCATAAATTGGTTGTCCTACTACACTTGCCACTTTGCTTTAAGCAGATTTACACCAGAAACATGGGTCAAGGTTTGGAAATAAGACCCAGACTGGAACATGTGTAATATTCAAATCCTCGACCACAGTGGGGGACCAAGGTTTGAACACTAAAGGATAACCATTAATACTCCAAACATTAGACCTGACTTTTTCTATGTCCTCGGGACTAACAAACCTAAAGTAATACCAACCCTTTGCAAAATATAAAATCTCAGGGGTAGTTATATGAGACCAGGACTTAGTCACCAAAGCCTGAATTTGCGCCAAAGTAGAAGTTTTGACCTGTACAGTCCCTACTAAAGTATTTTTCCAGTAATCAAGTTCCTCAATAATATCCTCTTTGTCAATGATAACAACCGAGTCAACACAAGCATCCACATAAGACAGACTCATACCCTTAGTAGTCGTTTTAAGGACATTTGAGTAAGTTTTCTTAGGGTTTACCTCAGTAGTTTTCACAGGAGCATTAGTCTAGGAGACGGTAGGAGTTTCAACAGCGGGAGGCTCAACCTGTTCACCTGAAACAGATGATGAGGTCGCAGCCGTAGGCCCGGCAATAGAACCTTGTACCAAATCAGTCACAACCAAATTAGGGTTTGGAATTGTAATCGAAAGGGGAGCAAGGACATACCCCTCCGCCACAGAAGGAGTAAAAGTATCGATTTGGGTTCTAGGAGGCCCAGTAGATTTAGGCGGCCGACCTCTGGCCATGGGAGGCGTCCTCCGACGAAATCAAAGCTAGATCGCGATTTAGAGAGGATTTGAAGAGAGAGAAAGAAGAGAGAGAGAGCCGGAAATTATTGTTATTATTATTATTATTTTTTTTTTTTTGCAACAAGATATGCCTCTTTCTTATTCATCCACAAAGGGGAAAGAGGATAAAAACTTACAAACTCTTGTTGGGGTTGGTGTCCTTAACAGTTAGTGCAAGGACTTATAAACCTCTAAAAGGATCAAAGGGCATACTTTGGTATTATTATCAGTTGATCCACGTTTATCAATAACGGTTGGCTTGCTAGATAAGTTTGACGTTATTGTCATACAGATGGCGGTGATCAACTGGTCCCTAAAAGTCACACCTATAGGATACGTTTGAGGGACGTGACAGTATGAAAATACAGTCATGTAGATGCCAATTTTGACTAACCAGTTAGTCCGAGTTATTTGACTAGTAATTAGTCAAAATGTGATGTTGAGATATTATATTTAATACGGATTAAATATCATGGGCTAAGGCGAATTAACCAGTTAATTCGTAAAATTAAATATAAGCGATTTATATTTAATTAATGTATATTGAATAAATTATACAATACCGTCTTTGTCGGACATGTATTAATACTTCAACTAACCCGTGTTATTAGTTGATGTTTTAATAGCCGATAACCGATGACGATTTATAATAAACCGCGTCATATACATTTAGCAATTTATGAGCCGGTCCACGAGGTAAAATTAAGAGGAAGTGGAAGCCCACTTCCCCATGCAAACCCACGGCTGGCCGAGGTTAACAAAAGGAGAGACTCCCTCTCCTTTTTGACCTAGACAATTCATTTTACAGAAAACTAGGGTTTTGGAGACATTTTCTCTCTGATACCTAGATCTCACATCTCGAAAACCTCACAACAAGTTCTCCCAATATTGCAAGGCAATCGGAGAACACCATCTAGCACAAGGGCATATCTCGGACAAGTCTTGGGTGCAACAATTAGGAGGGAATCTCGTTTGATTTCTGTTCTTTACGCCGCACTATAAAGGACCCAAGGTTAATTCTTGTTCCTTATCGCTTCTCTATTGTATTTATGTTTTATGACGATAATCGCATGCTAAATTTACGTTATAGTCCTAAATTTAGAGGGTCTTATACGGATATTACCCCACAAGTGGTATCAGAGCGAGGCCACGTAAATTTTTCCATGTGTTTTTCATAAAACCGATTTTGAAACGATTGTTTTGTCTCGAATTCCGTGCCATGTATACACGGCTGATTCGGTTTTTGTTCTTGTTGAAACCGTGACATGTTTTACACGGTTTTATCATCTTGTTTTCGATTTGTTTTTATGCATATTGTTGTTTTATACGGAGATTACAGCAACATGTCAAGTTTTGTCAATTGTTAAATTTGTTTTGATGCGTTTTGATCAAAATTGCAATTGATTTTGTCTCGACAAATTGTTTTCACGAGGGTTTTGAAGTTTCAGCCATGTTTGCATTCGATCGAGCGTATTTCTACTCGATCGAGTGCTATTTCTGTCTTGTTTTTGTTCGATCGAGTCCCTGTTGTACTCGATCGACCCCTTTCAAAACCCCTCTGCTCGATCGAGTTGTCCTCGTACTCGATCGAGTAGATTCGCTGATAAAGGTACTCGATCGACCACAGTTTAGTCGATCGAGCACTTTCTGTTTGGCAACCCTCTCGATCGACTTGCAGTTCAGTCGATCGAGCCCTTTTGTCCCTCGATCGAGCACTTATGTCCCTGGATCGAAGGAATTCTGTTTTGACAGCTTTGAAAATTTATTCTTTTTGCTTTAAATTTTCTTTTGGCCTTAATATGTACTTTATACGGATATTGTACACTCGCTATGATTGTGAAACGGTTCACACACGTACCATTAAGTTATTTTAAAGCGTATTTAAAGTAACGGACTGTATTGGATTAAAATTAAATGATAGAAGCGGTTTTATCACATGAATTTTAATCATTAAAAGGTGGTTTGGATAAATTTAACATAATTACGGAATTATGTCACGAATGAATTTGTTTTTAGTTGATGCCTTTTTATTTATCGTTAATTTTGAATGCTTGTGAATGCCTCTTATTACGTATTTAATTTTGCAATCAGTTGTAACTTAGTGTGGCCTTAGTAGAACGTGTTACCGTAATGATGGAACACGGTCTTGGTTGTATTTTGAGATCTCGTATCTCCGTTTTGGATTTTTCACTTGTAATTACGGTTTTTAATTAGCATGTAAATAGGTTTATATTTTGTAATTTTAATTGTAATTTTTTTGAGAAGACCAAAGGCGGAGACCAGATGCTCACTCCCGCTAACTGGATCAAGATGGAACAACAAGACAAGCTTCTTGGGTCCAACGGTGGATTCCAAAGTTGTATTTTGTTCTTTTATTAGGATAGGCCACACTAGGAAATTTTATTTACGTATTGCATTCAATTATTTATTTTTCCGTAACGATAGTATGCATCATATTCCGCCTAAAAACCAAACCACCTAATAAATGCATGAAAACTGACACATTTAGAGGTCACGAGTTAGTTTTCTTTGACATTCGTATGTCACACGATTTTTATAAGCCATCACCAAAATTAATTCATTCACGCAGACGCTAGTTATTCGTTCACTTAATATGAATTTTAATTTAGTTGATGGGATCTTCCTCGTATAAACAAAAATTGAGAACGGTCTTTATAGGTCAAACTCCAATGAGTCCCTTCTTCGTCGGTAGGCATAATATGACCCCTTCTACGTCGGGTAAGTTGGAACCGATTGACCTATTTTATCTCAACACTATGGTCACTCGTACGATCCTGTGATCATGGTGGACTATAGATAGGATTTACAGAAATCTATCGACCGAGAGTTCTTACGGAAGAATTAGCTAAACAGTTGGCTTATCAATTTACGGAAATTGAGTCTTGGGATCACTTGTATCATTCTTGAGGGAGATCAATTATGCAAGTGCGAGAGTCTACATGTTAAAATGAATTTTAAAATAGACTTATATCACCTCGATGAGTTGCTTATTTCGTTTTGTTTTTCTTTCTTTTTCAGTGTAGATCACGATTTTAAAACTGCTAAACAACAAATGGCTGGTTCTACTGAAAACCCAATGCCAAGTGCCACATTGGACCGTGAGTCCTGGCTTCGGATCTTCATGAATCAGATGAATCAGTCTACTCGACTGAAGAATGATGGATCCAACTTCGCGGACTGGGAGGCGGCATTACGGAATGCTGCTGCTGCTGACGGGAAGCTCAAATATCTATTAGAGCCCATCCCGGCAAACCCAGGTCCCACGGCTAGAGCTGCTGAAATCACCAAGTTTAATGATTTCTGTATGGAAGCGGGTGCGATTAAAAACGTACTCATTTTTGCAATGGAACCCAATTTGCAGAAACGCTTCATAGCCCATGGTGCAAACAAGATTTTCACCACGCTCACTAAGGAATTCTCGAAAGCACCGAGAATCGTGACCTATGAGCATACCACTCGCTTCTTTGATGCGAGACTCCAGAAGGGCCAACCGGTTAGCCCACACATTCTCAGCATGATTGAGAATGTCGAGAAACTGGAGACCTTTAACTGTAACATCAGCGAGAACATTGTTATCGACCGCATTCTTCACTCACTCCACGATGGTTATTCGCAATTTAGAGCGAATTACTATATGAATGATTTGAAGAAAACTCCGCATGAACTGCACTCCCTCCTCGTACAGACCGAGAAGGACATGAAGTTCAGTGGGAGCATGAAACAGGATGTTCTCGTTTTGTCGAATAAAGGGAAAGGTAAGGGCAAAGCTCAGGCAAACCTAGCAGTAGGTAAGGCGAAGTTCAAGAAGTCGGGTTCAGGTAAGAGTGGGCCTGGTGAGTCGAGCACCTCATCAGGCGCGATAAAGAGCAAGACCGAAAACATGGAATGCCATCATTGCCACAAGACTGGGCATTGGAGGCGCACATGTCCTGTTTATCATGAGGACATAAAAGCAGGTCGCGTTAAACCTGTTGGTATGTCTTCTCCTTCTACTTTTATTCATATGATTGAGATTAACCACGCAAGTTACGGAACTTGGGTACTTGATACTGGTTGTGGTTCTCATCTGTGTAATCATGTGCAGGGCCTCCGAAATCTCAAGCCTCTCGTAAAGGGTGAGATTGACCTGCGTGTTGGGAATGGAGCAAGAGTAGCTGCCATCTCCAAGGGGACATATGTGATCCAGCTTCCTAGCGGATTTGAGTTGTCATTATATGACTGTTATTATGTTCCTAGTCTTTCGAAAAACATTATTTCAGTTTCTGCACTTGATAAACTTGGTTTTTCATTTGTAATAGAAAATAATTCTTGCATTTTCTCATTACACGATATGATTTCTGACAAGGCGAGTCTCCATGAACGGAATTTATGTTTTAGATCGACCACGGAAATATTACACGTAATGAATAAAAAGTTAAAGGTTGGTGACAAAGATCAAACGTATCTATGGCACTGCCGTATGGGACACATTAATGAGAAACGCGTAAAACAGCTCATCAAACATGGAGCTATCTCGGCCTTTGATTTTCAATCATTTGGCACGTGTGAATCATGTCTCATCGGTAAGATGACTCGTATTTCCTTCAAAGGTGTTGGAATGCGCGCTGCTGACCTATTAGGACTCATACACACGGATGTATGTGGACCTATGTCAATCACCGCATGAGAAGGCTATAGGTATTTCATCACTTTCACGGACGATTTGAGTAGATATGGCTATGTCTACTTAATGAAGCACAAAAGTGAATCCTTTGAGAAATTCAAGGAATACCAAAATAGGGTACATAACCTATTAGGTAGAAAGATTAAAACACTACGTTCAGATCATGGTGGCGAGTATCTTTCTCACGAGTTTGATCAACACCTCAAAGACCGTGGGATTGCCTTACGCTTAACTCCACCGGAACACCTCAATTGAATGGTGTGTCCGAACGGAGAAATCGAACACTACTTGATATGGTTCGATCCATGATGAGTCACACGGTTTTACCCGATTCATTATGGGGTTATGCTCTTTGTCACCGCTCTAATACTTAACCGAAGTCCGTCTAAAGTGTTGACAAGACTCCATATGAACTATGGAAGGGAACGGTCCCTAACTTGTCCTTTATACGGGTTTGGGGCTGCGAGGCTTATGTCAAGTGGAGACACGAGGATAAGCTCGGCCCGCGTTCGGTCAAGACATACTTTATAGGTTATCCTAAAGGAACGCTTGGTCATTACTTCTATTCGCCAACCGAACAACGCGTTTTTGTTGCGGCTAGTGCGACATTCTTAGAAAAGGAATTTCTCGAGAATGCAAAGAGTGATAGAACCTTCGACCTGTCGGAGATTCCAGAACCAAACACCGAGCAACCATTGGAGGAACCTATTCCTTCAATCCCAGCTGCGGTGAATATTCCTGAGGAACCTAGGAGGTCGGGAAGAGTCTCTATTCCTCCGGACAGATACATTGGTATGGTCGAGGAACATGATATAGACGACGTTCTACTCTTAACGAGTAGTGAACCCGCAACCTATAAAGGTGCCATGACCATTCGACTCGAAGCTATGGCTTGAGGCCATGCAATCCGAAATGGACTCCATGTATGAGAACAACGTGTGGGATCTTGTTGACTTACCTGCTAAGGTTCGTCCCCTTCAATGCAAATGGCTTTACAAGATAAAGCATTCTGTGGAAGGTCAACAAGATATCTACAAAGCACGACTAGTTGCTAAAGGTTTCACCCAAGTGCCAGGTTTGCACTACGATGAGATTTTTGCACCCGTAGTCATGCTGCGTTCCATTCGGATTATCTTAGCGATCGCCGCTTTTCATGACTATGAAATTTGGCAGATGGATGTGAAAACCGCCTTCTTAAACGGCTTTTTGGAGGAAGAGTTGTACATGGTACAACCCGAAGGTTTCATCGATCCACAACATCCTAAGAAAGTATGCAAACTTAAGCGTTCCATTTATGGACTTAAGCAAGCATCTCGGAGTTGGAATCATCGCTTCGACCAAGTGATAAAAGAAAATGGATTTACTCGATCGGTCGAGGAACCATGTTTATATATCAAGTCGAGTGGGAGCAAGATTGTCTTCCTAATATTGTATGTTGACGACATACTCCTGATTGGGAATGACATACCTCTCTTAACTTCGGTGAAAGTATGGTTGAAAAACCATTTCCAGATGAAAGATCTGGGAGAGGCACAAAGAATTCTAGGCATCCGTATCTATCGAGATAGATCACGACGGATGTTATCTCTCAGTCAGGAGTCTTACATAGACAAAGTCCTAGAGAGATTCAGCATGACTAACTCCAAGAAGGGGTTCCTTCCGATGGCTCCAGGGGTGCATTTGAGCAAGTCTCAGGCACCAGAGACACCGGAAGAGAAAGAGCGCATGACACGGATTCCATATGCTTCGGCAATAGGATCAATCATGTATGCCATGATATGCACACGTCCGGACGTGGCATATGCATTGAGTATGACAAGTCGATTCCAACAGCATCCAGGTGAACCACATTGGCTGGCTGTCAAGAACATTCTTAAGTACCTCCGGAGGACTAAAGATTGGGCATTGACTTATGGAGGTGAACAAAAGCTGTGCGCAACCGGTTACGCAGATGCTAGCTTCCAAACGGATCGAGATGACTCGAGATCTCAGTCTGGATTCGTTTTTACTCTTAATGGCGCTGCAGATCGGTGGAAGAGTTCGAAACAAACTGTTACAGCAGATTCTACGACTGAGTCCGAGTACTATGCCGCGTCTGAAGCTACAAAGGAAGCGATATGGATGCGTCAATTCTTACATGGGCTCTCTGTAGTGCCTAGTTCGAATGACCCGATCACCATCTATTGCGACAATAGTGGTGCCATCTTCCAAGCTAAGGAGCCTAAGTCTAGCAACAAGTCTAGACATGTACAACGGAAAGCTCATCTAATCCGGGATTACGTGGAGCAAAAGGAAGTAGTGATAGAAAAGATTGCTACAGATGATAACATAGCAGATCCTCTCACTAAACCATTACGACAAGATAAGCATGAAGGGCATGTTAATTCCATGGGAATTAAACGTGTTCCTAAGTTGTAGTACTCTTTTATGGATCAGATTCATTCTCTCTTGTACTCTATACGACATCATCGTTTTGATATTTTATATATATATTTTGTTTTTCATGTGGAATTGTACGACAATTTTTTAACACCACAAAGTGAACTGAACGAACATTATATTTTTCAGTCCTTAATTGCCCACATGAGCTGATAACTCTGGCAATTATTTTGTGACGTTGGTTGATGGTGGGTTCAACGAGCCATAAGTCAACCGGTTGACTGACCAATCACAGAGGCGATTTATACGGATATCTCGTAGGACACAATTGTGACATCGACGTGGAGTCCTAAATGTTTTATAACATTCGGTGCCCGGTCGTGGATAGGACCTCCATGGTGATCCTAAGAGTCGATTCTTTTGACTATCGACTGTCTCTTGAGACTACGGCAGATTTTGGGTGACTTTGGTTTCTTTCTCACGGTCATCCGTAACAGGGGGCCATGTAGATTTTTTCTGGGTCATTTCATGCTGTGCTTAGATCGGAAGGAGTCGAGTTGAAGGAAATATTCAGCCTTTATCAGGTACTCGATATTTCTCAGGGCCACTCGAGGAGTCAGAATCGAAATGCATGGCCATGCTCGGATACGGATTCGTTTTATCAGTTAAGTTACTCTCTAGTCGGGGAAACCACTCTTGATACAGATCGATTGTAAAATACGACCTTTGTGGATCCGGATCTACAAATTGTTTTACATTGAGTGGGAGAAATTTTAAATGAATATGAGGATCGGTTATCGCAAATACACTTGTACGGACAAGTGGGAGTTTGTTGGAGCTTGTGTCCTCCAGTTAGTGCGGATAACGTCATTGCACATGCACTTGTACGGACAAGTGGGAGCTTGTTGGGGTTGGTGTCCTTAACAGTTAGTGCAAGGACTTACAAACCTCTAAAAGGATCAAAGGGCATACTTTGGTATTATTATCAGTTGATCCACGTTTATCAATAACGGTTGGCTTGCTAGATAAGTTTGACGTTATTGTCATACAGATGGCGGTGATCAACTGGTCCCTAAAAGTCACACCTATAGGATACGTTTGAGAGACGTGACAGTATGAAAATACAGTCATGTAGATGCCAATTTTGACTAACCAGTTAGTCCGAGTTATTTGACTAGTAATTAGTCAAAATGTGATGTTGAGATATTATATTTAATACGGATTAAATATCATGGGCTAAGGCGAATTAACCAGTTAATTCGTAAAATTAAATATAAGCGATTTATATTTAATTAATGTATATTGAATAAATTATACAATACCGTCTTTGTCGGACATGTATTAATACTTCAACTAACCCGTGTTATTAGTTGATGTTTTAATAGCCGATAACCGATGACGATTTATAATAAACCGCGTCATATACATTTAGCAATTTATGAGCCGGTCCACGAGGTAAAATTAAGAGGAAGTGGAAGCCCACTTCCCCATGCAAACCCACGGCTGGCCGAGGTTAACAAAAGGAGAGACTCCCTCTCCTTTTTGACCTAGACAATTCATTTTACAGAAAACTAGGGTTTTGGAGACATTTTCTCTCTGAAACCTAGATCTCACATCTCGAAAACCTCACAACAAGTTCTCCCAATATTGCAAGGCAATCGGAGAACACCATCTAGCACAAGGGCATATCTCGGACAAGTCTTGGGTGCAACAATTAGGAGGGAATCTCGTTTGATTTCTGTTCTTTACGCCGCACTATAAAGGACCCAAGGTTAATTCTTGTTCCTTATCGTTTCTCTATTGTATTTATGTTTTATGACGATAATCGCATGCTAAATTTACGTTATAGTCCTAAATTTAGAGGGTCTTATACGGATATTACCCCACAACTCTATCCACTAAGGGAACCACATTCAGGCAAGCAACCTAACCTCTCTAAGAGGACATCGACTGACTGGCATACAAGACAACAATTTGATCTTAGTAACAAATTTGATTTGGCTAACAATTTGCCCAACAGTAGATTCTTGACCAGCAAAAATTCGCATGTTGCGTTCCTTCCAGACAAAATAAACAGCAACAGCTAGGCAGCTCTTCCTCCATTCATGTTTCCAATGTTTTTAACCTCTATCATTCACAATCCATTTTAATTCAGTACGCAGATCATCACTTCGACCACTGATGTTCATCCATTGCAGCAGGGCCCTCCATAGGGCCTAAGAGAAGGAGCATCTGAAGAAAACATGGCTGTGAGACTCAGCTTGACAGTGGCAAAGTACACATCTATTAACAATAGCAATGCCTCTAGTGATCAACTTATCAACCATAGGGAGAGTGTTTGCAGCAGCAAACCCTGTGATAACCCTATGGCTAGGAATAATAGCATGCCCCTGTAGAGCTTTGTACTAGTAGACCTCAGTACCCTTGGATCTGAACCAGTTATAAGCATCAGTCACTTGGAATTTCCCGCCTTTGCACCAAATATGAACCGCAACAATGGAACGTGTTTTAGCTACAATTTCATCTTTCACTTTCAGAATGCTGCACATGCTTTCAGAGAATCTATCTTTGATACTTAGATGCCAGATTGAGCTATTAGGGAAAGCATAGGTTTGGTTCCAGCTTGCCCAACTACCAGTGGTGTCAGTCTCTAAAACCCAAATCCATTTTGCTAACAAGGCTTTGTTCCAAGAGAGCAATTCCTTCACATTAACCCCCCCTCCTTGTAAGGCCTGCAAATAGCCTTCCAAGAAAGAAATACCATCTTTTTCTGTCCCTCCTCAATGTTCCAAAAATAATCTTTGCAAAGCTTGTTAATACGTTTCATGATGTTCTTTGGCAGTAAAGCACTTGCACACCAAAAGTTAGCTATACAAAAAAAACAGAGTTTAAAATCTGAATCCTACCAGCAAATGAGAGAAAACCATTGGACCAGTACGTGGAGCAGACAATTCTGAATTTTGGTGAGTAAAGTACCATAAACTTCCTGGGAATTCTTAGCAGAATTCAAGGGAATGCCCAGGTATCTGAAAGGAAAGCTATCCTCAACAAACCCAGTATCTTGGAGAATCTGAGCTTTAATAGTGTTTGAAACTCCTCCAAAGTAAATTTCAGTCTTAGTAATGTTAGCTCTCAAGCCACACCAGGATGTAAATTTGTCAAGAAGCTCAACAACTCCCTTCACAGAGGGCACATCCCCTCTAGTGAAGATCATAAGGTCATCAGCAAAGACCAGATGAGTAAGGTGGAGTTTAGAGCATTTAGGGTGAAGAGAGACCAAGGGTTTAGAGTTCAGTTTCCTCAAAAATCTAGAGAGCATCTCCATACTAAGGGCAAAAAGTTAAGGGGACAAGGGGTCCCCTTGCCTAAGCCCACTCATACCTTTGAAAAACCCATGAGTCCCTCCATTTACCTTGATTATTATTATTATTATTATTATTATTATTATTATTATTATTATTATTATTATTATTATTATTATTATTATTATTATTATTATTATTATTATTATTATTATTATTATTATTATTATTATTATTATTATTATTATTATTATTATTATTATTATTATTATTATTATATTATTATTATTATTATTCCGTCTCCTACATAATTCGTATAAAATGCAACATAATATTATTTATAAAATTATAAAATACGGGGTATTACAATCTCCCTCCCTTAAAATGAACTTCGTCCCCGAAGTTCGCCCCACTCTCTCCTTTCCTCAAGTCTCATCACTGATTCTCATGCATTCTCTCCCGCCTCACTGTAGATACCTTATTTCTGCACCTTCCGCCAACCACCCAGTGATGATTGGGCCGCATGTTTGATACGCGGAACGATTTTATGACAGTTCGTAAGTCATCGACAAGTTATAGCTCAAACACTCGAGTCAACCTCGTTGTCGTCATCTACGCACCGATACGGTCGTTTTGACAGTAATTAGAGCTCATTTGGAGTCCGGGTCAAAAACCGCTTCATTTTCTAAGAAACCGTTTAAATGCCGAGTCGGAATGTTCGGGAGTGTTCTAGAGTTCTCTTGATATTTATTCCTAATTTAATTTAATATCTTTAAGGAATTATCTTCCGTATATTGTGTTTCGCGGAATAAGGAAGTGTATAACTACCGAAATTCCATAAAAAACGCGGAAATCTTTCTTGCAGAGGAGGAAACCTCTGGGGAAATGACGCAGCAGGTGCTGCGCCTCTTCCAAGAGTCGCAATTGCTGCTGCACCTCTTCTCCAACCCTCTTTCCATGCTTTCCAGAATCTTTCCGTGATTTATTTCCGTGTCCGTGCCATACCTAAACTCCTTCGTGTGTTTAGTATAAATAGAGACCTTCGGCCTCCATATTTGGTACGCGAGTGTCCGCCCTTCCCTTCTCTCTTTCCATTCTAGACCACGCTCATCGCTTTTGACGCCTACGTGCTTGATCAATCGACCACGTAAACTCAGATCATTCTGAGTCCCAGTCACGTTGCATAGACCGACCAATTTGACCAACTTCACTTTAATTAACCTAATAAATTTTTTAAATCCTTTAACAAGGCCACTTTCATATTCGCATATTCGAGTCGAGCAATCACTAAGCGATAATTTAGTCAATCTCGTTTCGTCAAACATGTAAGTCTGAGGGTGTAAAAACCTATTTTATTTATTGTACTTTTATTTCGTATCATTAATGTAAGGTTTATATCATAGGCACGTTCAAAACCGTCTTTTAAAAAACCATCTTCTAAACTATATTTGCAAAATAGGAAAGATCTGACGTCGAGAAGAAATGCAGCAGCAGGTGCGCCTCTTCGAAGAGTCGCAGTACATGCTGCGCCTCTTCCTGAGGCTGCCGCTGCTCCTGCTCTTCTTTTCTTCCTCGATCTTCTGCAACTTTCTGTTTTTCTTATTTTCTTTCGTTTTCTTTCGTTCATTCCAGTATATAATCATATTTTATTAATTCTTTTCAAATTATAACGTTTAATCGACTTAAATCCCTTATAATTCGATATTTGCAGGTTTTCGTCATCTTATTCAAACCCGGATTTTGGAGGTTCGATTCGTTCATATCGATTCTCTGGAATTCATCTTTTGTATATGCTTTTCTTTATTTGATTCCAATTTTAATTAATTCAATTTCGTTTTCGAGTTCAAAGTTTGTTCTTCTATTAAACCCGTTTTCGACATCGTATTAATACTAATCATGTAACCCGCTGTAAATTATCACCTTAGATTCGTTTTATGACGGTTCCAGATGCATGTAATCTGCTAAATTACTTCTACTTGAGTCTAATATCAATAATCGATCCTAAAATTAGCAATGAATATTAACTATCCGCGGTTTTGACTTCACAGCAAAAATCCAACTGGAGAACAAACGCAGGAAGTGCTGCGCCTCTTCCAAGAGACGCAACAGATGTTGCGCCTGTTCTGGGTTGGCTTCTGTCCCTAAACTCGTTCTCGCTTTGACGTAACTCCTAATTACGTATTAAATCGACTACTAACCGTATTATCGCCTCTAATCTGCCGTATTTTCAAACTTTTACTTCATGTTTTCTTTTCTTTTATTTCCTTCTTCAAATTCTGTTTTGAGCGTGCTTTTGACGTAAATCAATTAAACCATTATAATCCTTGTAATTTTAATTATTGTAATTTATTATAGTTCATTTATTGCCTTATGTACGATTTATTGTATTGCTTTCACATGTAATTAATCTAAATTCCAACTTCGACCGAATTGAGTGCTCAACTACATGTTCACCGACGTAGTCTAATCTCACATGCTAGGACTAAAACATTGGATGTTGCATTGCATACATATAATCGATAACATATCAACTATGAACGATTTCCCTAATCATTAGTAGAGGTCGCTATCGAGGCGGGCGGGATTAGGTGTTCGATTAAAGAGCTTCCTAATACGTACCCTCACCCCTTACTCCAGATCTCTGTGAACATCCGTGTTCATTGGCATCCACGAGAGTCATTTTAGACATAGAATGCTCAGGGTAACGAGTTCTTAGTATGCATGTCACTACATTGTGTCTTGACATGGCACGAGGTATTCGAACAGTTCCAATTTCCCATAAAAATTGGTGGCGACTCCACAAATGCAGGCTCATTCAAGCCCCCTTCCGCGCGCGCCGCGGGTGGCCCATATCCACAGTTTGGCGATTCCGCTGGGGAAGATACACTTACGTGTTACCCAGGGTGAAACTTGAACGAGGTTAGGGAATAGTTTATACGAGACAGTTGTCGGTTTTCATTACTCGACTTTCTTAGGTCGTTTTATTCGGCCTTCCTAGGCTTAAACCAACCTATTCGACCAATCATCCCGTGTAGACAGTCCAAATTCTTATCTAGGCCTAAAGATGGATAGCGATTGACGTCAACCATACCGTGGTACATACTCTTGTTTATATCAAGGGCTTTCACTACTCGAGGGAATGGACTAGGAACCGACCTTACTCATGTTTGGCACGGACCTCTCCAGAGACCAGGGTTTGATTGTTTGGTATGGCAACCCACCTTTTAAGCCAAAACCCTTTAAATGCACTCAACATACCGTTATAATGCCCATATGTATGTTTGTACCATATACGTGATCACCATTTTGTAAACAAAACTATGACGAAATTTTGTAAAATAAAATCCTTTTAAAAAAAAGGCCTAAAATAAGCCGAAACTCTGTCCAAATGTCGAGTCAAAATTCGGGCCTCAAACCCATTTTAAACCTCACTTCGAGTCAGCACTCCTACAACTACACTACAGTTGTCTAGGACAAAAATTTCAAAAATTTGTCATTTTCAAACCACACTTGACACAGTGGCACGCGCCCACTTCACGAGTAGAGTCTTTTTGAGTAAGTGTGCTAAAATGGTCGATCGTGTTTTGATTCGTCGTCGATCTCTTATCCTCAGTTCCAAAATGGTGGGAACTAGTCATGGAAGCGTTAACCGTTGATCCGAACAACCCGGAAATGGTAATGATCAAATCCTAGCTGCACTCATTCGTCTCCAGACAAGTCAAGACCAACCTTATGCTCGCCTCAATGCTATTGAAGGATGGATTGTCGCTGTAGAAACTAGACTTCCTCCTGCAGAGAACGACATTCCTGACATGGTCGTACATGATAACCTTCCACCCTTTGTTGGACAACCAGAGGTCAACCTTCCACCAGGCCCTACTGAAGCTTAAAAGCGACTCCAATATTTGGAGGAGCAACTAATGTACCTCAGGGGAGATGATATCTACAGGGAAAACAATCGCAAGTATGAGGCAGTAAATGCTCAATTTCAAACTAACTTCAACATGACCGACATCCCGAAGTTTAAGGGGCATGAAAACCCGTTGAACCATATTCGTGCCTTCAAAAATTATATGTCTATCAAAGGCATCAAGCTAGAGATGTTCCTAAGGATCTTTCCTTCCTCTCTCGATATTATCCCTAAACAATGGTTCTACTCTTTGGAACACAAGAAAATTGCCACTTGGGATGATGCTGCAATTGAATTCACCAAACAATACGCATACAATGCTGGAATTCAAGTCTATATGCGCACACTAGAGGTTTAAACCCAGAATGAGAAAGAAGGATTCCCCAACTTCCTAAGTAGGTGGAAAAAGACTAGCACACAACTCGTCGAACGCCTAGACGAGGCTACACTTGTTGAAAAGTTCATGGACAATTTAAGACCAATCTATGTGAACCACTTAAGATACCAAAACATAAAGTCTTTCAAAGACTTAACTTTATTAGGCACAAGACTTGAAGATGACATCCGTAAAGGACTCTTGTCCTAAACGGTAGGTTGCGGATATGAAGGTACAATAAGTCGTTCTTATGGCTCCACTAGCAAGAGCGACGAGGTCAACCTTGTTGAGTCATCTACCAAGAAGAATAACCCACAAAGGAAGTTCACCAACATTGGTGACTCATACTCCAACGCTCTAAAAACACTAATGAAACAGGGTAAGCTCCAACCTATAGGACCTACACCTGACCCAGAGAAGAAGTCTAAATTCTGGGATGAGAATGCCTACTGCGAGTACCATAGAGGCAAAGGGCATGATACAGAGAAATGTTTCAAATTAAAACATGCCATTCAAGATATAAATTAAGGATGGGCGTTTGCCTATACCTCCTGCAAGTAAGCCTAACAATACTCAGAATCCTCTTGGAATTCTAATGATCACAGATGAGGAAGCCACCTTGGATTGTTCACACCTCATTTCACCAGCTGAAGATAAGGTCAACGCACTAGAAAATGAAGAGAGTTATTCCACTATCTCCCCTACTATCGCTAATTTTGTCGCATGGGCAAAGAGTGTGAGTAGACAAGTTTCAGAGTTAAAAGCTGTAGTGGCATCCCTACGCAATCCAAACACTATACCTAGGGAAAACAGGCCAGTGGTTCCAATCTTATCTCAAGAATCCACAATGCAAGAAGTGATCACAGTCACCGATGACCTAGCCGAGCAAATAATCAGCCTAGAAGCTGAAATCATAAGTCTAAGAGAACTCAATATCGTCAATGGTGTTTGGGAGGATGACGATGAAGATGTTTACCTCACAGAACACCCTCTAGTCAAGGCTAGTGAAGATTAAGATGTGGACCACCTTACTTGTTCAGGACGTCCATATCAAAATGTTACTCAAACAAATGGTCCAGTTACTACCAATACCAATGTCATCGCACCAAACGATGGCGAAGATACTTCTCCTGACCATTTATTGAAGCAACTTCAAAAGACAAAGGTTGATCTTTCAGTCTGGCAATTAGTTGCGAGTTCATTTCCTCATTGCCAGGCTTTACTGCAAGCATTGGCTAAATTGAACATGGCATCTAACTCTACACCTGACGACATCGTCAACCTAGTCTTTCAAGACACATTCAAACTATGTAACCCAGTTACTTTCTCAGATGAGGACTTCCCTCCCTTTGGCATCAACCATAACCTTGCTCTATACATCACAGTCACATGCTTGAAAAAAAATGTACCAATGACTCTGGTGAATGATGGCTCCGCAGTCAATGTCATGCCACTAAAAACAGCATACAAATTAGGAGTGAAAGAATCAGACTGGACTCCTACTAACCAAGGCGTTCGCGCATACAATGGAACATGATGTAAAGAAATGGGGCTAGTTAATCTTACTGTGGCCACAGGGCCAATCGAGCGAAAGGTTAATTTTCAGATAGTGCACATAGAGGCATCCTTCAATATACTTTTGGGTAGGCCCTGGATTCACGCTTCCAAAGCAGTAACATCCACCTTACACCAGAAGATCAAGATCTTTCTAGATGGCAAGGTAGTAATGATGACTTCGTCACATATCAAGGCCGTAATGGAGAAAATGCCAAACAACCAAGTAATTGCAAACCCAGTATATGAGCTTGGAGGATTTCAAATCATAAACCTTATAGAAAGCGAGCTGGCTCCCTTGTATTTCAATCCATACTCCAATCCCAGGGATAATTCCCAGGAATGCCACTAAACCACATTAGGAAGAATACCTTTGCACCTTTCAAGGAAGGAGGCTCCCAAAGGATACCACTAGGCTTAGGGTACAAACCCACGAAAGCCGAAACTCTTGAGATGCTTACTCAAGTTCGAAACCGCAAAAGTCAGGTAATCCAAATGCAACCCTATCTCCCCACGCTAAATGGCTACTTCGTCAGAGAAGGGTATTAGATGCATTAAACTCATAAGTTTACATATTCATATTTGAAATAATTTATTTAGTCATAAAATAAATGGAAAATCTTATGCATGCAAACTAAAACAAGATAAGAGAAGAAATCGACAATCTTACTTATATGTTCAGATTTTTGGGCACCAACAAGATCTCCTTGTTGTTAGTTATTGAGCTTTCCAACAATAGATGAACAAGGTTCAAACTAGAACCTCTCCCAAAAGCATATACCCAAGGATTAATCTTAATAACTAATATTATTATGAACTAGTAATGATATAAGTCTTACTTAAAATATGACACAAAATATTAATTTATTTTTTTGTAATTTCGGCCAAGAGAGGAGAGATTTGTGAGGTTTTTATTTCTCTAAGTTTTCACAAATTATAGAGAGAATATTATTTTCTTTCACTAGAAAAATATATGTTGAAGTAGTGAATGAATGATAGAGTGTACATGGTAATTGACATTCTTTTAGGAGAGTTCATCAACTCAATCATCACTTTATAATTGATCATACACAAGCCTCAAGCTTGTAGACATATAATGAATCCTATCATTATAATTGTCTATTGGATCACTTTAAGTTGATGATCATATGTTTCTATGTGCAAGCATATAAAGATGAATTTTTAGAACAAACAAATATGATAAAAGGGGTGACTTGGGTTGCAAGCCAAGCCACCATAATCCAAAATACAACCATTCTTTAAAAGGATCACACATTTCCATGTCGAACACGGAAATCAAAGTAGTTCTAAAATTCATAACATTAAAATAAAGACAATAATAAAAGCCAAGCTTCATTGGTAGCTATTCCTAGCTCCTTCATGATTTCTTAAGCTTGCTTCTCTTTTCCCTTGTCTTTGCTTGGAGGAGGCCCTATTTACAATAAAAAGGGGATACATTATCACAACTTTGTATCAAAATACAATAGTTGAATTAGAAACATAAAAGAAGGGATAGTCATTTACCTACTGGAGTGATCTTTCCAGCTTTGATGTCACCAAGATACTTGGAACAATTCCTCTTCCAATGTCCAACACCATTACAATAATGACATTTATCAAGAGGATCCTTCTTGGTTTTGGAAGTGCTCGCTTCAAAAGTCATAGCCTTGGTGGACATGGGAGCTTGCCTCTTACCCTTTTTCCCATTCTTCTTGAACTTCCCCTTGCTCTTAGTGCTTATATTAAGCACATCCTTAGGTGGGTTAACATTTAGCCCCATGTCTCTTTCGGCTTGCACAAGCAACTTGTGCAACTCTTCAAGAGACACGTTCTTGTCTTGCATATTGAAATTCACCCGGAATTGTACATATGCTTTGACTTTGGATAAGGAGTGAAGAATCCTATCAACAATGAGTTCCTTGGGGATTTCAACCTTTTGAATTTTCAATGTCTCGACTAGCTCCAACAATTTGAGCACGTGAGGGCTAACCTTTTGGCCCTCCTTGAAATCGAGATCAAAGAATGCCGAGGCCGCCTCATATTGGACGATCCTCGGTGCTTGTGAGAACATTGTCACAAGTTTGGAATAGATTTCATAAGCAGTGCTCATTTTAAAGGCTCTCCTTTGGAGATCCGCCTCCATAGCAAAAATCAACACATTTTTCATAGCGGCGGACTCTTTGTGGTAAGCCTCACATGCTTCCCTAGTGGCGGCACTCGACCTAGCATTAGGTTCGGGTGGAGAGGCCTCAATGAGGTAACGAAGCTTTTCGTCACCTTGGGCGGCTAATTTGAGTTGTGCATCCCAATCAGAGAAATTTGACCCATTCTTTTCAAGTTTACAACGATCCATGAAGGATCGGAGCCATGAAACATTAGTGAGAATGGTGGCGTTGGTGTTTGGTGCGGCCATTTGTTATGAGAAATAAAAGTGGTCTACAAAACAAAAATTGAAGGAATAAAACACTCGTCGTTTCCAAAACAATAATAATACTCGTAAATTTTAATTTAAACAAGTTTTATTGCATTTATCTAGTGACTTCTACCCAACTTGATAAATGATTCCAAGACCCAAATTCATATTAACTTGGGCACGGTGTAGCCGATTCATCCCTTATCAATATAACTCGGTGGATTAACTCTTTAATCGATTCTACTTTTAGAACTCTTGGTCGATAAAATTACATTAATATTTATCTTTAGCCCAAAACACATCCGGTAATGGTCGAGAATACTTTTGTTGAGTTCAACTCAAATTTCGAATAAATGTGTCCATGATCCAAATTCATATTAACTTGGGCCCGGTGTAGCCGATTCATCCCTTATCAACATGAATTCGGTGGATAGACATTTATCACCCACTTCCCCTACGTAACAAGGTTTGTACCCCGGTGTGGCCGAGCGCACTCCCTCACGAAATAGGTTTTCATGGTTTCTACTTTTTGGTAAGGCTAACTCTCAATTGTTTATTTTAGCGAGAGGTCATGTCAATTTATTATCTATCACGTTTTAAGTGAACTAAAGAGGTGAACTACGATAATTGTAATTGACACGGTCGATAAACTCGAATTAAAATGCATGTTTAGTTAAGGCGATTTAGCGATGCATGCAACATATAAATAAAATGCAAAGCATAAAAATAAAATCCTAGTATGGCCTTCCTAAAATAGTAAATCTAATAAACTATTACAAATTCGTAAACCAACTCCTTTGGTCCCTTGAACTTCGGTCTTGGCACGCATTTCAAGGCAACACTTTCTTTGATGGATCGCCTCCTCGAATGGCACCGTCTTCAAGGAACTCCGGAATAATTAAATTAAAAAATGAATTACATAATTTCCTATTATACATTTGTAATTAAAAATAAATCTATTAAATTACAAAACGGTGATACGGGATCACAATAATTACAACCGAATCGATATTCCCATACATTTCGAGTAATACCAATTAAAACTAAGGCCATACTAAGTAAAATTACATAATTCAAAAATTACATAAAAATAAAATATGACAATCATAAATAAAATGCAGCATTATAATATGTATGAACATGCTAGATTTTATGCTAAATCGCCTTTTAAGAGCCAATATCGTATATTTATCGGTTTTCATGGATTTGCGTGATTATATCTTGTTAAAATCACAATAATTACATAAATTCATATTTATGTACAAGTTAATTACCCTAACCATATTAGGACTCAAAAATTAGTCTCCACTAACATTTTGACAATAATTAAACTTGAGTTCTTAATATTGTTCATAAATGGACCCAAAAATACAAAATTATGCTATAAACGTCAAATTAAATTAAAAAATTCAAATAATTTCGAAATTTGAAACTTAAACTCATGAACTTTTTAGAAAAATACCATGACACTCATAATATTCAAAACTTAGGTTAAAAATTTCGAAAATTTATCGAGAAAAACAATATTGCGGTTTATCGGTTTTAACAAATATGACCATAAAAATATGAGAAAAATTATTTTCATCAACTTTTCACTTTTGGATCTGAAATATATGATAAAATGCAACATGTGACGTTTTTCCTTTAGTCATGAAGTATGTTTTAGCATTATTACTATTTATAATCACTATTTATGTGATTTTTCATCAAAAATTCATAAATCATGCATAAAAACTTCATTATAGCCAAATATTTTACACACATCTTTTAAAATTGCTTGTGACAAAATAATAAATTTCCATGACCAGATTCGATATATAACTCATATTAACCTATTTATCCATTTAAATACGATTTTAAGTTATAAAATTCATATTTCGAGCAAAACAATTTATTTTAACATGACAATTTACAGGCTATCAGAAGATAATATATGTGAAAACATATCCAAAAACCACTGAAAAATTCGAAGCTTAGCTATTTTTCGTCCAAAAATGACATTTTTATCATAAAAATCACATTTTAATGCCAATAATATATAAAATGAACAATAAAATCCATAAATAAACCAAAACATCCTAAAAATCACTTAGGACCAGAAATTTTTAACATGCAAAGTTATTTTTAGGTTTATCTTCATAAATCCAAATTAATTAGTTTTGTATGTTAATCTTATAACTCGGAAAAACTATAAATCGATTTGCATGCAAACAACCTAAAGCTCATGATACCGCTTATTTAATTCATTAATCTCATAAGTTTACATATTCAAATATGAAATAATTTATTTAGTCACAAAATAAATGGAAGATCTTATGCATGCAAACTAAAGCAAGATAAGAGAAGAAATCGACAATCTTACTTATATGTTTCGGATTTTTGGGCACCAACAAGATCTCCTTCTTGTTAGTTCTTGAGCTTTATAACAATGGATGAACAAGGTTCAAACCAGAACCTCTCCCAAAAGCATATACCCAAGGAATAATCTTTATAACTAATATTATTATGAACTAGTAATGATATAAGTCTTACTTAAATATGACACAAAATATTAATTTGTTCTCTTGTAATTTCGGCCAAGAGAGGAGAGATTTGTGAGGTTTTTATTTCTCTAAGTTTTCACAAATTATAGAGAGAATATTATTTTCCTTCACTAGAAAAATATATGTTGAAGTAGTGAATGAATGATTGAGAAAAAAAACTCTATCTTTTCCTCTTGGAAAACCGGTGGTGAGGGGGAAGGGTGCCCAATGCATGAGCTTGTTTTTCTACCCAAGAAATAATAGGTATGCAAGGCTACAAGTAAGGTTTAATCATTGTGTTTTCTCATTTAAAATAATTAACACAATTTAAACCATAATCCCCTCCAATTTTCGGCACATATATAAAATGGGAGGTCCACTTTATTTTGTCATTTGTCAATTGTGACATATGTGACATGTTACTTGACATGTGAAATTGTAATGTATTTTTAACATATTAAAAATCAACATACTCATAAAATATGTCATTTACAAAATCGACTAGTAATTCGTAATTACTTATACCAAAACGGTTTATCAATTATAAATCACAACGTCTTGTATTTATAATAAATCATTCATTCAATTTCAATTTTAATTGTTTCGTAAACAATAATTTTATCCAATTAATAAAACAATTCGATTACTTAGACCATATCTAATTTAATCGAATTACAATAAGACACGTTAACTTTACTCACAAGATCATCCGTCAATTTTAAGCAATTTAATTAACTCGTATCGGCATACGATTAATTAAATATTAATTAAGAGTATTTCCCTATAGGTATGACCTAAGGGGATCAACTGATCACCACCGTCGCACGACAGTAATGTCAAACTCTAGTCAGCCAATCATTACCGATATGTATGGACCAGTTGACTGTAAAATATTACATCCCACATGTATTCTTAAAATGAGATTTAAACGTGTGATCATCATGATCGACAGTTGTGATCGCATTATTGTCGGAGGACACATATTCCAACAATCTCCCACTTGTCCTCGAAAAGTGTGCGTCACCAATTCTCTTGTCCTATTACTATCTCCCACTCAATGCAAGGTGTCTTTCAGGTCGTACTTGCAAGTGATTATATCGAGAGTGGTTTCCTCGATCTGGAGAATAACTGATTGACCGGAATTATCTACTATAGACACCTTCCGAGCGTGGCCACGCATTTCCAGTTCATTACTCCTCGAGTGGCCCTTAGATATTGTTATAACCCTGACAAGGGGTGGACAATTCCTATCGCACTATTCCCTTTGACTAGCCACAACCATTATAACCCAAAATATGCCCATTTGACCCCATTTACGAAGGTCATAGTAACATAAATCAAAGTTAATCTGAAACTGTGCCACCTTAGGCGAACAGTCTTTAGTCAAAAGAATCGACTCATTAGAATACTATAGTAGCTCTTGCCACGACCAGGCTATATAAATTTGCCAGAACTCTATAAGCGGTCATTAGCCCGACAAAGTGTTCCTAATGATGCCTATGTGATCGACTAGTCATCTCACATGACTTCATGGCACTTGAACTTGCCATCAATCGCATCACACTCTAGTCACTTCGAGACGTCACCTCATGTAAGTGACTATGGGCGAATACAATGCTAATCCATGTTCACTTTAACGGAGTTCAATTGTCTTCACAACCCGTTTGGATATAACAAAGTATAAGGTGAGTTAATAATAACTCAAACGACAAATGTGGACATCACATTTGGGTAGTCAATACCAAATTACCACCTTGTGATGTATATTGTAAGTGTGTAAACACTAGTTACTCGCAACATATGTTTAACATACCATGTGTCCATGTGTTCAAACTCTTGAATTACATTTTCCTTTATTTTCATGTTTGTCTTAGATAGCATGAATCTCACCAAGTACATATATAGTTTCCCAAACTAGGTTTAGGTTCTTTAGTTTGAGAGAACTTTCTTGTTGTTTATCACATAACAAACGAATTATGGTGGACGACATAACTCACACTAGTTAAGTGTTCTTCCAACTCATAATGTACCAGGTATATGTTTTGTAGGATCTTGCAACAATTGTCAAGATGATTAGCCTAGCACTTCTTATAAGTTCTAGCAAATTTTGAAAATACTAGTTTTGAGTAACTTCTTACTATAACCAAGTATCTTTTCAAACTTCTTATTTCTCCTTTTATCTTAAATAGCTTAGGATTTTCATAAATCCTTACGCATTTTCGAACTTCAATATGTGCAACTTCTTGTCACATAACTGAGTGTTCTGTCAAACACTAGAATAGCTCATTAGTTCTCCTCGAGAATTCATGATGATTCTTCTATGGTTTACCAATGACTCATCATGCTCTTAAGCATATGATTCATTATAGGACATGTGCATGATTATTCTAATGGCGGAAACATTATTAATCTTTAATCATGTGATCAACCATTCTTAGGTTCAATGAATGACCATGACTGCTTATGGTAATTCTATTTTCATCGATATGAATAACCTACGTTTCTCGTTGATTTGATGTGCATATCTCAATGCCTATACAACATCCCATGATGTGATTGGATTCATCTTAGTCCATTTTCATCCAGAATTGAAAACTCAAATACTTCTTTGTGAAAGATAGTACTAGCTCGTCATTCTCAATGAGTAATGAGTTATAAATTTTACAAGATGATTGCTCCCACTAAATTTCATGTCTTCACATGATAATTTCAAACTCCCACTCAATTCCACATGTTTCGTATTTGACTACTCAATCGAAACATTTCAAGAATTGAAATACATTTTGCTTTGCCAAGTTATTAATATAAAACCATATATGTTCCCAACAAATCTTTTTAAAATACCTATTTTGAAAAGGTTTCAATCTTAAACTTATGGAAAGATATTTTAATTTCTAACTCATTCGTTTTATATTGATGTGTAGCAATGTCATTATTTAAAAGTGAAATCCCATTTAATACACGTCCTTCTCAAAATACCCTTTTCGGAAGGAGGTATAACCATTTCATTTTCATAATGAGGATAAGTAATGACACTAGCGTGGTTAACAATTAACTTAGCTTTTGTAGATATCGGCATATCTTTCTTTGCAACTTTTAATCATAAATCTCATTTATATTCAAGGATGCAACTTTGTTTTATTTAGGCTCTTAAGTAAATATCAATATTGAAACTCTATTTATATCTAGGTCATAAACTAGCAAAATCTCTTGTTGAGACTTTTCTTTAGTTATTATCTTTCAAAACTTTCTTTTGGTCTCCTCGTGTAGTTATCTTGCTCTCAAACCCATGTGTCCCATCATTCCGACCTTGGATAAGGCCTACTTCATTCATCAGAAGTGCCTGCAGGTTTTGGATGATGGAGGTTTAGCTTGGAGAGTACGAGGGGGAGTTGGATGAGAGTGTCTTACCCAGAACACCTACCTGTGACCGAGCCGTTGACTGAGACTGCTCCTGGGAGTGCAGAGGCTAGTCTTCCTGATCAGACGTACCTGATCATCTATGACCTTATGGAGGAGATGCCTGAGCCGTTTGGGGGAGATCATGCTAGGAAGGAGTACCAGATGCCCATGGAGGGGAGGGGACCCCGGAGAGTGAGAGAGGTGGTTGGGGAGTCTCAGTTTGTGTAGCAGAGACCTCCTCATTACCAGTGCCCCGGCTACCCTTCTTCCTTTAGCCCTCAGATGCAGGTGAGCGAGCTTACAGAGAGAGTGTCGAATGCCTTGGTTCTCCGGAACCTTCACGAGATGGCCTATGTTCAGGGCGTGGGGACCAACTTGGCCCAACCGATTTGGTGGCGCGGCATGGGGAATTAGAGTGGTGTATTTCACTCCTACAGAGTGGATCCGGCTACATGGGGAGTTCCTGAGAGCTACCCTTATGGATGTCTAGCGTCATGGAGGAGTGGAGGAGACCCAAGAGCGGGAGCAGCTACCGGAGGAGGAGGATTTGGAGGCGGCACGTCAGGAGCTGGCACCTCGAGAGCAGGAGGAGATGATGATATGGAGGAGGATCGAGGCGGTGACCTTGAGTGACCATTGTATGTTTTCTTGTGCTTGTTTTAGCGAACTTACATTGGATTGTTACTTTTAATTTGGTATTTGGATTTTATTCGGTTTGTAACCGGCCATAAGGCCATATTTTGTGTTGGATTTCCTAGACTTGTGATGTAGGTACATGATGTCGGGGATGAAACCCCTGAATTTGGTATATTCCCTTGTTTGATATCGCATGAGAGGGCATTCTGAACTGAGGATACTCGATCGAGTGCCCTCAACTCGATCAAGTAGCATGTATGTGCATTTTAGCGAGCATTTTGACCTGTGCATACTCGATCGAGTATGACTAACTCGATCGAGTACCCAACTCTGTACTCGATCGAGTAAGCCTAACTCGATCAAGTGCCCCTGCTAGTGTTTATAATCAATTTTCTAGTTTTACTTGGCATTATGGGAGTAATTTGTGGACGTCATATGTTGTTATTATGATCATTATATTGAGTTTTATACTTTTGTATGGATTGTATCCAAGAGATAAACAATGGTCGTAATTTTGTATGGTTACTAATTTCTTTTCTTTAATGGTCGTTTTATGAAATTGTTAAGTTCCTTTAATTGCTCGGTGATCCTTTTGGGATGGCTACGTTTTATCGTAATATAGTTATCTTAAAGGTGAACTTCGGGGACGAAGTTCCTTTTAAAAGGGGAAGAGTAATGTCGCGCGTGAAAAATGTCAAAAATGTCGTCTTTTAAGTACTTTATTGGTAATTTATTTGTTATTTCTGTTAAATAATTTAATTTTTGTTCAAGTAATTTAATCATTTATGAAGTAATTTAATCATGTGCTAGGTAATATTAATTGTTGATTAGATGATTTAAACGCTTGTTGAATAATTTAGTCGGTAATTTATGCATGGAGTATTTAATAGTTTAATTGTTTGTTGAATAAGTAAGTTGATTGTGTCGAATTGGTATGGTGTGTATGGTGTATGACTTTATATGGTGTTAAATCCGTTTGGTAAAATGGAAGTAATAGTTTCTGGCTGTGTACCTCCTTAATTGTTAACATGTGGATGATGAATCGGAATGAAGCTGTGGTTGATAGTATGTTTGCATGAGAGGATGATGATGATTAGTCGGCATAGGAGGTTGGGTTGTGGTTGGTTATCTTGACTTAGAATTCACTTTCGGTTTGTGGGAGGCGATGAGTTGAACTTCGGGGATGAAATTCTTTTTAAGGGGGGAAGAGTCTAATACCCGCCCTGTTAGGGACCCGTTGACTGCCTATTGACTGACCTTGGACACATGTTAGAACCTTAGAACCTTTCACACAAGCGATCTTGCGTCATAGTAACCTATGGGATGTGGGAACTCACTCTAGCGTAGGCTACTCGATCGAGTAGTCTAGTGACTCGATCGAGTAGAGGCCACTCGATCGAGTAAGTCCCATACTTGATCGAGGACGGTGAGTTCAGCGATAAGTTATAAATCGCGAAGTCGTAAACTCAAATCAGTTTCTTTTTCATTTCTTCTTAAACCTAATCGACGATACATCTTCTCTCTCACCAACCTTCAACCTTTTGAGACCCTCTACACTTGGAGACACCATGGGGATGGAGACTTAAGTCGGGTAGCAGTCTTGTCGCCGGAATACTGAGCATAGGTAAGTCATCATCATCATACCTAGGTTCGTTTATGGTTATTCTTGTGAGTAATAGGGTTTTCCCCTATTGGTTGTGATAGGTGTTGATGGAGGTTGTCTTGTCTTTGTATGGATGTACGCGGTGTTGTTGCTGATTGCTAAAGGTAGGTTTCCTATTCAGTACTGTTGATTAGTTGTCATGTGTGGTATATAGTGCTCCTGTTTGTGATTGGTTGTGGTTGTCTGTGATTCGAGAGGTGCGCCCTCGGCTGAGTGGAGCCACTTACGAGAGTTGCTTCACGCCCTTGATTCGCCCCTTTTGGTTCCCGTCACAAGGGGGTGTGCACATTAATGGACATGGGTTATTTGCTCTATGGTTTTAAGCGGGGCTTAGGTGGTAAGGTTGCGGTCCCCACTGGCGGTGTGGAATATATACTGCGATGGATATTCTGGCAGGATTTTACCTTTCGGTTAGTCAGGTGATTGACGGAGTATTGGTGTTGGAGATTGGTAATTGTGTTGTACTACGTTTGTTGTGTTGTTCTTCAGTTACTAACCTTTTGTGGTTTTGTTTGTCTTTCTTTCTTGTTATGTGTCTGCCGTGATCCATTATGGTGAGCAGTCAGTCTTAGCAGGTGTTGATATGTGGAGCTTAGCTGGATGCGTTAAAGGGACGAGTCTTTCACCGAGTCTTGGCATGGAGTAGTCTCACCATAGTTGATAGTTGTTTGTTAATTAGTTGTATCTTTCTTTTAAGTTAAACTTATAATAAACTTTAAATAGTTCTTTTATTGACGTTATGATATACTGTTCCTCGGCCAACCGAGATGGTAATGCCCGTATCTACTAGGGAGGGTCTTATTAAGGCTCCTTGGTAGATGGGGATGTTACACATTTAATGACCAAGCATGAAGTGGAGACAAAGAACATGGACACTTAGTTTTATAAATCAAGATTTGAGATGGTTTTGATGTCAAGCCTTCTTCAAGTTATTGTTCAACAATGACGACAAGGAGCGATTACAAGAGGAAATCGCTTGGACCCAAACCAAGAAGTGCTTATTTGGCTCTGAAACCTTCATAGATGGATCGTCAAAAAATAAAGTGGTCTAGCCTTTTGAATCACTCTAATAGGAGTACGGATGAGGAAATAACGTCCGATTTAAAATCCAAGCTCAAATACCCAAGCTGAACCAGAATCGGACGGGAATGTCCCAGAACCCGCCCGGATTGTCCAAACTCACCCAAGTTCTCCCAGAGCTCACCCGGATTCTCATACAGGGTTTGAAGTTATTCTTTGAATCCGCCCGGCTATTCAAGGATCTGTCCGGCTCCCTCTGCTTGACTTCCTCCTTATGCAACACTCCACTCCTAATCAACCCTAATCTTGTAGCCACTATATATACCCTCTTTGTAATAATTTCAGGGTTATGCCCCTTTAGTTTTAAGCCTCGTTAGATGGAAGCCTCCTTTGATTAGATTAGATTACTCTCTTAGATTAGTCTTTAATCTTTCTTCAATTTACATTAATCCTTCAACAATTTACATCAATCTTTTAATAATCAATCTTTCAATATTATTCTTGAAATTTACACTCTCAATAGTTTACATTTGGATCTCTTGAGTTTTGTATTGAAGATTAGTGACAAGTCTTCATCCTTATTCAAGAATCCTTCTTATTTATGTTCATCTTTGCCTTATTTTGTTGGTATACTTTCTTTATCCCTCTCTTTTGTTAATCCTTTGTTTATTATCTTGCTTAATCATCATGTTTACTTGTTTTATGATGTTTGACACCATTGTTGGCATGGTAACCATGATGTGTAGTGAGTAATCTTGTATCTAGGGTTAGTGGGGGATTAGAGGAGTAATTATGGGATAGATCCATGCTTAATGACTTCATATGAATGATTATTTGTTATGGTTTCAACTTATGCACAAGTTATGTTTGATGAAATACTTGATTGACAACCTAGCATGGTTCTCTACCTCTTCAACAAGCCTTGTAAGACATAAACTAACACAAGGATTGTTAGACCATGCATGATGTTGATTAGGGAGACCCAAGTTGGCCTAGGAGCCGTAAGATATAAACCAACTCGACTCCAGAGACCCAAATCGACCTAGGAACCATATGATCTAAACCAACTCGGTTCTAACCCAATATTAACCGTCTATGTGGATCATTTATGTGATCTACCATGATTACCCCTATGACCTCATGACACCCTAGTGCCTTTAATCATTTATTTACATCTTTACTTTCATTGCTTGTTTTTACCTTTTTTTCTATTTATTGCTTTTCATTAGTTTAGAATATAAACCCCCTTTATTTGTGACATCCCTAGCACAGCTACAACTTGATTGAATGATTTGAATACCCCCGTCCTTTGGGTTCGACATCGACTTATCATGATATACTAAGTTAGTTGAGATATAAATGTGTTTGAGAGTGGACAACGACCCACCCATCAAAATGGAGCCGTTGCCGAGGACGGTGTTGTGTATTTGAATTGTTCTTGTGTCTAGTTTTGGTTGTGCTTCTTCTTTAGGGACCTTGGTTCCTTGGGAATTTGGTTTGTTATATTTACTTTGTTTGTTGTGTGTCCAATATGTCTACATTCACTTTCTATCAACTTGAAAATGAGTCATTTGATAAGTATCTTGAAAGATTCAATGATTACATGACTTATGCTTGGTATCATGGTATTACACTTTCTACTTTTGAAGCATGTTGTGTTATTTGTGATGGCATGAATCTTTAAATCCGCAACTTAGCTATTCACATGAGCGGTGGTAGAGTCTTAGAGATGAGTTGTGAGGAGTTTTGGGAGTTTGTTGAATTCATGTCCATCGAGTGTTTAATGAAAGGCATACGTGACATGATTGAAAGTGTTAAGGAAGATATGTTGGAGATGATAAAAACTACATTTCAAAAATTCATCGATGAATACTATGATGTGAATGAGATTTGTGAGAATGAGACACCTTCCTAATGATAAGACGAGTTTAGTACGGTATATAAGTGTCGTTTTGGGTGATAATTGTGATCGGAGCCATTTCGTGTTCACAATTAAGCATATGTGGTCGTTGGTCAATGGTCGATACAAAACACAATTTATACTTCACAAACAACTCTACAATTAGTAAAGAGGCAAGTAAAGGTCGGATCCCAAGGGACGGGTATTGAGATGAAGATTCTATTGTAACTAGTGGTGTCTAGGGGTGTCACAAATTGGGTTGATGTAGAAGGTTACTAAACTAAGATAGCAATGAAAATAAACTAACAAGGTAAATAAAATAAGGGTGTAAACAATTGATTAAAAGCACTAGGGTGTCATGGGTTCATAGGGGAATCATGGGATATGATCAAACAAACATGTTCTCAAATTATAAGCAAGCAATTATTGTTGTGATGGATTGAGTTGGGTTATATCTTACAATCCTAGGAAAGTTTGGGTCCCGGAGCCGAATCTCTTGGATTGTACAACACCTACAAGTCGACTTAATCTTCCCTACTTAACACATGCATGGTCTAACAAGACTCGAGTTGGGTTATGTCTTACAAGTCAAGTTGAAAGGATAGAAGATGATAGTAAATGCAAGGATTCATAGGCTTAGCATTTCATCAAATATAACATGTGCATGTGTTAAGATCAAAACAAGCAAGCAAATAAGATATGAAAGCATATTAATTTAAGCATGAATCATTCCCCATGTTGGTTTCCCTAATCACCCATTAAACCCTAGCTAAGAGACTACTCACTCATTATCATATTGATCATGCTAGAAAGGTTGTCAATCATACTAACATAATGAAACATGATGAATAAATGAAAGTAATTAGCAATAATTAAAAAGGGATTAAGAGATTATACCTACTAATGATTCCAATAATAAAGCAAGAATAATAGAAGTACTTGAATCCTAGATTGAGAGGTTGTCAATCTCCCAATAATAACCCAAATAATCTTCAATTACCCAAAATAAAGTAAGAACAAGAGAGAGATTAAAGAACTAAAACTTGGATTAAAACTTGATTAATATTTGATTACAATATTGAAGAGATATTTGATTGATATTAACTACACTAATTATTGATAAGAAGAACATGCTCCTCTAATTAGACTAATGGGGTATTTATAGTGAAAATTAGGGAGGATGCATTAGGGTTAACTAAGGGCTAAACTAGTAATTACACTTTTTAAGTTGAGCAAGGAGCCTCCGGGATTATCCGAGAGAAGGGCTTCTCTTATCGATGCTTGAGGATTGAAAACGTGCTGTGCTGCGATCCGTGCGGATGGGAGTCGGGACGGCCGGATCTGGGCTGAGGAATCCGAGCGGATTCTTGGGCAAGATGCTCGGATTGGCGAGGGGGAATCCGAGCGGATTCCTTTGCGGGGCGCTCGGATTGGCGAGGACGGACGGATTCTCTACAATCCGTTCGGATTGTAGTTCAGCAACTTTCCTTCTTCTTTTTCTTCCCTTTTCTTCATGAATTCCTTGGGGATTTCCTTGGGGACTCAAGGATCCTTTTCTCAACAATACTCTTCTACTATGCTATGTACAAAGGCCTTCTAGTCTTGTCTCTCCTTGATGCTTGGTCATTGAATATGATCAATTTAGCCTTGTTTTGCCATGAAAATGCAAGATTCTTACTCCTTTCCTACCAAGGGATCAAAATCTCAAAGAATATGCAAAACAAAGAACTAAAGATAAGAAATGACCCAAATAGGCACTAAAAAGCATAGAAACAATGGTAATTCGGGGGCTAAATATGCGCCAATTATGGTCGCATCAAATATCCCCAAACCGAACCTTTGCTCGTCCCGAGTAAAGAGGTGACAAAGACTAGGACCAATACTAACCTAACCTAATAATAATAGCCGATATGAGACAATTAGCGGGTCTCACTCCGCCCCTTCAACTCACAACAAGACAAACATGAGGTAGGATGCCTTCTTGCAAGGCAAGGTGGGTCTTGCCAAAATGGCGACACATCCAAACATTAAGCACACAAAAACACATAATGGATGCATCTACAAAAAGAATAGCCACTTTCCTCATCTAAGTGGCGGAAATTATCTACAAGGGAAGCAATTCAAGGGTACACAATCCTTCAAAGATGCAATTTGTTCAAACTACTAAGCCTAGAAGGATACCAATAAATCACCTCCAAGTTGTGTCAAGCTAGGGTACCTTTGTCCTCAATCGTTAAATGCTTTTGTCAAGAGTAGACTCCCTATGGTGTTAGAAACACTGGAGGATCGCGGAATTCCCCCTCTTGCCTAGACAAGAAGAAGGGTCGTCCCCTCTCTACCATGCACAAAAATGGATACGATGGATAAAGGGATCAATAGATATTTGAGTTTCACTTTGGGAGTTTGCTTTTGTTTTTGTTTTCCCCCCAAATTTCTTTGGCATTTGACTTTTTGAGAACACTTTCCTTGCCATTCTTTTTGACTTTTGGCTTTTCAACACTTGACAATTTTTTGCATTTCTTTTTGAACATTTTCAAAGTCACCCCAATTAGTAACGAGGGTGCCTTGTATTTGAAGCTTAGGAGTTCTATTTTTGCTCCTCTTTTCATTTGATGCATTCTTGCAAACTTTCTTTCACTTTTCATTTCATTGAACTCAAATTGATTTCTTTGTGTGCCCATTCCCTTTGATGACAAAAATGTGGTAGAATATGGATGAATTGGTAGAAGTATGCATGGTTTCAAGGGTCACCTTGGAATAAACGGTAGCCAAGGAGTTATCACACCACAAGGTACTCTTGACTCGGCCTTAAACCATGGGTCAAAGGATACTAGCATGACACATCCTAGGGTGTTTTACAAGCATTCTAACAAGCAAAGTCTTAAGAATAAAAAGCATCTACTAGGGCCTATATACACTTGTCAAGCTTCCCAAGTAGACGGTTTCGCAAAGTTTTTCTAACATGCAACTACATGCCATGATGCAACTAACATTTATACATCCTAATGCATATGATTCTACCAACTAATATGCCAAATAAACTAAATGCAATCCTAAGTTCACATTGTTTTTACCGCATCAATCAAAATAAAGCCACATAGTCATTAACATAAAGAGGAAAAAGGAGATTGGAAAGATCATACCATGCGGTCTTCAATATCCTCATGTCTCGGATGTGGCGTAGTCAATCAAAGTGAACAAGGATGAACAAACACAATATATACAAGACAATATATACAAAGGAAATGAACTTGTTTTTGGTTTTTCAATTTTTCAATTTTTATGATTTTTGAAATTTTTTCAATTTTTATGGTTTTTGAATAAAAGTTAAGTGTTAGAATTCCCATCCCCACACTAATATGGGCATTGTCCTCAATGGCCAAAATGATGGAAATTATGCAAAGATGATGCATGATTTCTATACTAAATGCAATTCTACACTAAGCTATACTACATGATGCATGGTTTTTGTTATGACAGAGAGGATAATTTAAATTACCTCCCGTTGTGTATGCATTAACTTCCCCAAACCAAATAAGACACTATTGCTAATGTCAAAGCATGGGGGAGTTCATGCACACACTATGCTATGCATGAAACTAGATTGTCATTTTGGATTTTCAAAAATGGGAACAATAAAGAACACCTCAAAGGAACCGAGGTGTGAGTCCTTTGATGTTGCTAGGACTAAACCAACAATGATCAAAATGAAATAAAATACAAAGAGATATAGACAAACCGTGGGAGAGTAGGAATCTCCAAGGCTAGTCTTCCATCATACTACTATCACCATCACTTCCCTCATGAGAAGTGGTCACATTGCCACTTTCCTTGGCACTTTCTTCTTTGCTTTCTTCATCACCATCTTCACTATCTCCTTCTTCATCTCCACTTGCTTCTTCCTCAATATTATCATCAATCTCTTCATTATTTCCAACAACCTCATTGTCTTCCACCACGTCCCTTGATGCACCCGGAAATAAGGCTTCTTTATCCGCCCAACTAGGCAAAGGACAAGATGGATCAAGGAGTCCTTGCCTAGCTAGATGTAGGAGGGGAGGATATTGAGCCAAATATGCATTCTTCCGATCTTCATAAGCTTGCTTGTGCATGGCTTGCATAAGAAGAGTTACATAGTCTTTCCCAATTTCAACTCCTTGCGGTTTGAACTCTTCATACACAAAGGGGTAAGGCGGTATAACAATGGAAGAGGAGGGGGTTTCATGATCACCCTTTTGTTGTTGAATGATGTACTCGGCTTCTTCGGATAGGGGAAGTAAATAGTTGGTCCGGTGGACACTAAGACGGCAAATCTTTGCAGGTAAAGTGAATGATCGAGCCTCACTAGTAAGCCACCCATACTTGGTATCAAGGGGATTGTGAGCAACCCACTTAAACTTGTTAATCAAGATGGACATATCAATAAGATGGCCACCATCCTTAGCCTTGTACTTGCTATCCTTATTGAAATTAGGATCAAAGTGCTTGGCTAGGACCGTGACAAGGCCGCCATTAACAATAACGGTTTGACCCTTCTTCCCACTATCTACATGGAGCCATCTATCAACGAATAGCCTCAAAGAATTGTAAGGCTTGGTGTGAATTCTTCCAATATTCAAAGTTGATTCAAGGAGAATAAAATCGAGTCCCGTGAAATGATTGGTGTCTTTCCTAGCAATTATGGTATTTCCCACAACTTTGTGCCATATTCTTATGCCCGGATGATGGACCAAAAGAGCACGACAAGCTTTAAAATCTTCAAATTTCTTCCCGGAGATTGCCTCCCAAAGAGGCTCGGGATCATACTTCCCATATTGCTTATAAAATTTATGTTCATCGCTAAGACCCAAAATTGCACCCAATTCTGGAAAGGTAATGCGTCTACTAGTGTTAGCTAGACGAAACTCAATATTTTCCCTATTCTCAACTTTTGTCACTTTTAAAGAACTTAAGAATTCCAAGACAAGGGAGGGGTATGTTACTTCCTTCATTTCAAACAATTTCTTTAAACACATGGCATTGAAAAAGACTCTTGTTTGTTCAAGAACACCCAACTTCTCTAAAGCATCTTGGCATATGAATTTGGTGGATTGAATTTGTTTCATAGCAAACTTGACAAATGTATTTCTATGGGAATCGGAAATGAATGTTACCTCCGGGTAATGCAAGAGTTGATTAATTACCGGAGTAGAGGGTGATGCTTCCATAGGAATTTGTTGAGGTTGTTGTACTTCCAAGCTTGGTGTTGATACCACCATTGCCAAAGCTTTCTTCATTTGTAGAGCTTTTTGCCTTTGAGAGAGAGTTGTAGCCTTTGGTGCCTTTGTTGCCTTTGCTTTTGCTTTTGTTGCTCCCTTTGTTCTTGCCATTTGATGAGCTAACCAAGAAAAAGATCAAAAATCTTCAATTTGTAGAATGCCCAAATCGATTTTGAAGGTGAAAGGCTTTGCCTTTATGAGAACAAAAATCAATTCAAAGGTGAAGATTTTGTGCTTGGTTTTTATTGTTAATGAAGATGGAGTGATTGATTTGTTGTTTGAAGGATGGTTTGATTTGATTTTGGTGAGTTTTGTTGAGGGTTTTTGTTTTTGAGATGGAGAGGATGAGGGTTTTGATGTTATGGGTAGTGTTTATGAATGAATGAATGAATGAATGAAGGTGGGGTGGGTATTTAAAGAACTCGACAATTTTAGGACGCAGGGGCAATCCGTGCGGATTAGGCGCAATCCGCTCGGATTCTTCAGCTTCAAATTTTCAAAAATCCCGCCTAGAGACGGGCGGATTCTGGGGAATCCGCTCGGATTCTTCTGAGATGAGACGGGCGGATTTTGTGCAGGACGGACGGATTCTTGTCCAGAGATTTTTCTTTGTTTTTCTTCAGCTGCAAGACGGACGGATTGTTCATAAGACGGACGGATTCTGTGAGACGGGCGTCTTTCCAGAAATCCGCTCGGATTCTTTGTGATCAAGAAATTTGCGTTTTTTCAGCTCAGCCCAAGACGGGCGTCTTCTCAGCAGGACGCTCGGATCCTCTGCAGACGGGCGGATTCTTAGGAATCCGCTCGGATTGGTCCTTGTGTACACGGATTTAGTTCCATCCGTGCACAAACGCATTCCCTTATCATTCTTTCTTTCTTTCTTTCAAATCTTGTGTTCTTCATTGCGGGGGCACTACTAAGGCATGAATAGCCTAGGCAATTGCCATCCCCACACTAAGGTAAAGCACTACACAACAATTAAAATCATTAGTCCCTCCCTCACTTCTCTCTTACATGACAATTATTTTGATCAAAGTAAATAAAATCCAAAAATGACAAAAAAAATGCAATATAAAAATTGAAAAGTAAGTTAGGGGGTTAGAAATATTTACAAGTGGTGGTTTAGGGAGGACTCCACCAAACTCTCATTCTTGATGAGATGTCAAGGAGGCATGTTCAAGGTGTTGTTGATGTTGCTCAACACCTTGAAGAAGTAATCAAAAGCTTGTTCATTGTTATGGTAGAGGTCCTCAATAGACCGTGGTTCTTGTTGTTGATCATGATCGATGGCATGCCCAATGTAGGGATTAAAGATCCCTTCAAATTCGTCGTCCCAAAGACCACAAACTTCATTAAGTTGATCATTGAAAATCTCTTGCTTGGATGGAGACAACTCTCCCAATTTCTTCTCTTGGCCAATGAGGCCATCATCTTCTTCCTTGGTTGATTTTGATGAGCTTTGCAAGCTCTCCTTGTCACAATTCACTTGCTCTTTGAATGGAGCATCTTCAATTTTCTTCCTCCATTGGAGTTCCGATTTCTTCTTTTCATCTTTTCGGCTATAATGATCAATCATGAAACATGGCTCATGCAAACGAGGAGCTCTCATGGTCTTGTCAAGATTAAAAGTTATGCTTTCATCTCCCACTTCTAGAGTGAGCTCTCCATGTTTCACATCAATCACCGCACCCGCGGTGTGTAGGAAAGGTCTTCCTAAGATGATTGGAATGTTGGAATCTTCCTCCATATCAACAATGACAAAGTCCACCGGGATGAAAAACTTCCCAATTCGCACGGGGACATCTTCACATATCCCTAATGGTGTCTTCGTCGATCTATCGGCCATTTGAAGAGTGATATTGGTACATTTAAGCTCTCCCATTCCCAACCTTTTACTTACCGAGTACGGCATGACACTCACACTAGCCCCTAGATCACATAAGGCTTTGTTGATCGTTGTGTCGCCAATGGTACACGGTATTGAGAAGCTTCCCGGATCCTTTAACTTTGGAGGTGAACTCCCTTGAAGTATTGCACTACTCACCTTGGTGAAGGCGATAGTCTCAAGTTTCCGGATCGACTTCTTCTTTGTGAGGATATCTTTCATGTACTTTGCATAGGCCGGAACGTGATTGATTAATTCCGTGAAAGGAATTGAGACTTCTAAGTTCTTCACAATTTCCATGAACTTCCCAAGTTGATCATCAAATTTAGGCTTGGCTTGTCGACTTGGAAAAGGAAGTCTAATCACAATGGGCTCCTTTTCTTTGGCTTTGTCTTCATTTTTCTTTGAGCTTTCTTCTTTTGATGATTCCCCTTCTTGCACCACAACTTCATTCTCACTAGCTCTCACAACTTCATCCTCAACTTGCTCCTTCGGTGCTTCATATCTTGTACCACTTCTCAAGTGAATGGCACTAACCGTTTCATGTCTAGGGGGGTTACTTTGAGGTGGTAATTGCCCCTTTTGTCTTTGTGAGCTAGAAGATGCTAGTTGAGTTAATTGTGTTTCCAACATCTTGGTGTGAGCTAGAATGTTGTTGATGGTGGTGTCTTTTGCTTGGCTATCTTTTTGCATTTGGGTGAAAAATTCTTGTTGATTCTTTTGCATTTGGAGGACCGCTTTTTGGACATCAAAACCTTGGTCATTGTGGTGATTGTATGGATTTTGATTTTGGTAACCTTGGTTTTGATTGAAAAAGGGTCTTTGATTTTGATTTCTCATGGGTGGTGGAGTGTATGTTGTTTGAGGGTTTTGGACATTTTAGCTTTTGTATGAGAGATTTGGATGGAACTTGGTGTTTTCATTGTAAAAATTTGAATAAGGGGTACCACTTTTGTAAGCTTGGAAAGCATTGACTTGCTCGGTTGTTCCCCTACACTCACTTGAGTCATGACCCAAGGTTCCACAATTCTCACATATCCCGCTTGGGATTGATGAGGATGCCGTCATGGCATTGACATGATGTTTTGTTGATTTTGAGTTTTCCTCAAGTCTAGCCATAGCTTGTTCAAATTTCAAGTTGATTGTGTCAATGTGAGCACTAAGCTGAGCACCCAATTGAGTAACGGTGTCCACTTCATACTTTCCTCCTCTAGTAGCCTTGCGAGGCCTACTATATTGCGAATTATGGACCGCCATTTCCTCAATCTTGTTCCATGTTTGATTGTCATCAACTTCGGTGAACATTCCATTTGATCCCATATTGAGAATGTTCCTTGAATATTCATATAAACCATTCCAAAATTGTTGCACTAAAAACCATTCGCTAAGTCCATGGTGAGGACATGAGCGACAAATACCTTTGAACCGCTCCCAAGCTTCATACAAAAACTCTTCATCCCTTTGCTTAAAACCCGTAATTTGAGCTCTTAGCATATTGGTCTTTTCCGGTGGGTAGAATTTTTTGTAGAAAGCTAGAGCTAGCTTCTTCCAAGAATCTATTCCAAGGGTGGCCTTATCAAGGCCCTTCAACCATTGCTTTGCGGTGCCGATTAACGAAAAAGGAAATAAGACCCATCTTATTTGGTCTTGAGTCACGCCCGTTTGAGAGATAGCTTCACAATAATCACAAAATGTTTCCATATGAGAATGAGGGTCCTCACTAGGCATTCCCCCGAATTGGCTCCTCTCAACTAGTTGGATGAAGGCGGACTTGGCAATAAAGTTTCCGGTAAGATGTTGTGGGGTAGGAGTACCATTTGGTAGATCCTCCTCGGTGGGTATAGAGTGTGACGAGAATTTAGGCATTGTAGGTGGATTTTGTGTGGTATTGTTTAATGGGTTTTCTTCTCCTTCTATTGCGAAAGGATTGACAAACTCACTAGTGGGTTGAACAACTTCACCAACACCTCCCAAATTCCTCCTAACAAGTCTCCTATTATTCGTCAAGGTTCTTTCGATTTCACGGTCAAAAGGTAACAAATCTCTTTGTAACCTTCTAGACATGCAAAATATCAAACAACTCAAAAACAATTAGAACAAACCTTGAGGAGTTTTACTTCCCCAAGGTGAAAAAGACACAACTAAAAACAATAAAAGAAATCTTAAATCAATTAAACACCGTCCCCGGCAACGGCGCCATTTTTGATCGGAGCCATTTCGTGTTCACAATTAAGCATATGTGGTCGTTGGTCAATGGTCGATACAAAACACAATTTATACTTCACAAACAACTCTACAATTAGTAAAGAGGCAAGTAAAGGTCGGATCCTAAGGGACGGGTATTGAGATGAAGATTCTATTGTAACTAGTGGTGTCTAGGGGTGTCACAAATTGGGTTGATGTAGAAGGTTACTAAACTAAGATAGCAATGAAAATAAACTAACAAGGTAAATAAAATAAGGGTGTAAACAATTGATTAAAAGCACTAGGGTGTCATGGGTTCATAGGGGAATCATGGGATATGATCAAACAAACATGTTCTCAAATTATAAGCAAGCAATTATTGTTGTGATGGATTGAGTTGGGTTATATCTTACAATCCTAGAAAAGTTTGGGTCCCGGAGCCGAATCTCTTGGATTGTACAACACCTACAAGTCGACTTAATCTTCCCTACTTAACACATGCATGGTCTAACAAGACTCGAGTTGGGTTATGTCTTACAAGTCAAGTTGAAAGGATAGAAGATGATAGTAAATGCAAGGATTCATAGGCTTAGCATTTCATCAAATATAACATGTGCATGTGTTAAGATCAAAACAAGCAAGCAAATAAGATATGAAAGCATATTAATTTAAGCATGAATCATTCCCCATGTTGGTTTCCCCTAATCACCCATTAAACCCTAGCTAAGAGACTACTCACTCATTATCATATTGATCATGCTAGAAAGGTTGTCAATCATACTAACATAATGAAACATGATGAATAAATGAAAGTAATTAGCAATAATTAAAAAGGGATTAAGAGATTATACCTACTAATGATTCCAATAATAAAGCAAGAATAATAGAAGTACTTGAATCCTAGATTGAGAGGTTGTCAATCTCCCAATAATAACCCAAATAATCTTCAATTACCCAAAATAAAGTAAGAACAAGAGAGAGATTAAAGAACTAAAACTTGGATTAAAACTTGATTAATATTTGATTACAATATTGAAGAGATATTTGATTGATATTAACTACACTAATTATTGATAAGAAGAACATGCTCCTCTAATTAGACTAATGGGGTATTTATAGTGAAAATTAGGGAGGATGCATTAGGGTTAACTAAGGGCTAAACTAGTAATTACACTTTTTAAGTTGAGCAAGGAGCCTCCGGAATTATCCGAGAGAAGGGCTTCTCTTATCGATGCTTGAGGATTGAAAACGTCTTTGTCTTTGCGATCCGTGCGGATGGGAGTCGGGACGGCCGGATCTGGACTGAGGGATCCGAGCGGATTCTTGGGCAAGACGCTCGGATTGGCGAGGGGGAATCCGAGCGGATTCCTTTGCGGGGCGCTCGGATTGGCGAGGACGGACGGATTCTCTACAATCCGTTCGGATTGTAGTTCAGCAACTTTCCTTCTTCTTTTTCTTCCCTTTTCTTCATGAATTCCTTGGGGATTTCCTTGGGGACTCAAGGATCCTTTTCTCAACAATACTCTTCTACTATGCTATGTACAAAGGCCTTCTAGTCTTGTCTCTCCTTGATGCTTGGTCATTGAATATGATCAATTTAGCCTTGTTTTGCCATGAAAATGCAAGATTCTTACTCCTTTCCTACCAAGGGATCAAAATCTCAAAGAATATGCAAAACAAAGAACTAAAGATAAGAAATGACCCAAATAGGCACTAAAAAGCATAGAAACAATGGTAATTCGGGGGCTAAATATGCGCCAATTATGGTCGCATCAAATTGGTAGTTTAAATGAGGAGTTTAGAGTTGTAATTGCATAGTTTACCATTTTATTTTATTAACACTATATTGGAATAATTTGGTAGAGTTATGGGTTAATAAGTTAGGGATGTGTTTTTGGGATGGTTTTGAGATATGGTTAAGCTGAGATAACATTTTGGACTAAAATTCTATGTTTAATGGGTTAATTGCACCAATGATTTAATTGGGCCGTTCTATGCATGGTCCAACGAGCAAGGAGGAAATGTCACATGGGTTGTCCCCATGTTCACCTAACACCTTGAAACATCAAGCAAATCAACAAAGAGGAATACAGAGAAGCTTTCGGCGTTTTTAGAGCAGCACAACGTGCGACTCGCGTGTCATCATGGGCGGGTCGCGCGTGGGACAGGATGCAAGAGTCAAGTTTTGTGCCTTATTTCCTAATTTCAACTGTTTCCAGTATTATTATTATTAGTATTATTATTATTAGTTAATATTATTACTAGGCTAAGTACTTAGCTTTTATCTTTTATTCTCATTCTATTCATTATTCAAGATTGTATTGGAAAGACTATCAAGAACCCTATTATTATTCTAGATCTATTATGAGGAGCTAATTCTTCCATTTTTTAGACAAATTATTGAAGCTCCGGTAATAAAGTTGTGAGATTATCAATCTTTCTCGTTTATCTTAAGTATTGTTTAATTCCCTGTGTCAATTATTGATTTGGTATTTATCTTAATTAGGGTGTACAACTAATTAGGGTTCATATTATTTTATATGGTAGATTCGATTAAATGCTTGGTTTGCCAGATTAATCTTATCGTTGTAGCAATTGTGACTAAATTACTGAACTCAGTTTGTCTTGATTTAGTCATAAAAGGGATTAAAAACATAGTTTGAATATTGACAGCATTGTCGGTATTAATTATCTCTACTGATTTCTCCGTTTGATTTATTGCTTCTATTTACTTGAATCTGAATTGCGTGATTTGGGTTAGTAGTAGAAAGAGTAGTTCAAGGCAACGGATTTGACCTTTATTACTAAATTGGAGGAGAATTTGGGTTTAATATAATTGAATTTATTAAATTTCGTGGTAGAGTGCTCAAGACTAATAGACTGATTATAATTGGTAATCGAATGACTTACCGGTGCGCATATTAGTTTATGTCAAGATACTTCTATTATCTTATTTCACCTTTAATTTAATTGTCATTTGTTTAGTTAGTTTAATTAGTTCAACAAATCAAAATCCCCCCAAATCGGTTACTTTACTCTGCATTATTATGCACATTAGTTAACTTAGTCCTTTTCTGTGGTTCGACCCTTACTTCTATTATATTGCTATTATTAGTAGTGTAGTTGAGTAAGTGAAATAAATTTACTTTGATAGGCATACGACATTTTAGCCCGTCAAATTTGGCATCGTTGTCGGGGAAGACAATAGTTAATTTTTGTGTATTAGTGTGGAGAGTTTTAGTTAGTTATTTTTGTCTTAGTTTACAACTTAGATGGCTTCTAAATATTTTCCCCAATATGAGCATGAACTGTTTCATAAATATTTCAATAGGTTACATGAATATGTTATACGTTGTCGTCATCCTTATCAAACATGGGAACTTTGTCATGTGATATATAATTGTTTGAATAAGGAGAATCTTGGTCAAGTTGATTATTTGAGTTAGGAGAAATTCATAGATGGGTTAAGCTATGAGGAGAATTGGGAACTTTTCCCATATTTAGCTTATGACACTAAACAATGGGAATTGCATAATTCTTACCCTAGGAGACCTCAAACGAAACCTAGTGAAACTTTGAACCTCCATAATGATTCATCTATGTCAACTGAAGAGATGATTAGAGCCTTGGTTGCTACTCAGATGACCCTTCAAACTATTGTGGCTCAATCTGAGCAAGAGACTAGGTCTAGTATTCAGAACCTTCAAAGTCAGGTAATGCAAATAGTGGAAGTTATTGCTAGACTTGAGGCACGAGATAAGCCTGTTCATAGTTTTTGGGGGGTTTAAGGTTAGGTATGACAGTAAGTTTGATGAACCCTCTCTCCTTAAACCTACTGCGAGTCATTACTATAGAGAGTGTGATGTTGATGATGATTATGGTTTTTGGGATGACGATGAGAACTATGGTCCTAAATTTTATGTCGTCTCTGAGCCTAAGTGTACACTAGAAACTACTATGGTCGTTCATGTAGAACATAAATTTATAAAAAATAATTTTTCAGTTTATGTTGATTTGAGTGATATATAACTCACCTATCGAGGACCCATTGAGTGTGATTGTTGAGAAAGAGCAGGGAGTGTGTATGACTTTTGAAGGGACCAGAGTGAGCGACACAGAAAATACTGAGAGAATTGTCATTGTCGATGTGGAAAACAACCTCCCTAAGGGTAGTGAGCATGTTACCATGGAATTTAAGGAGAGTGACAGTGTGGGGAAATTAGAGGATAATGTATTTAATGAGTTTTTTATTCACAAGGGGGAACCACTCCCAATACCTTTCGAGGCTCTTCCAGTGCTAGTTCCTTGTGAGTCTTATATCTATCTTTTTCCCTATTTGACTTTACCTTTGAGAAACCTATCCTATAAAGAGGAGTACATTGACATGGGCTCATTCTTTCAACATAGGGGAGCGGGAATACATTTGTTGCATGCTTGTATTTCAATTATTCATAAGTGGTATGAATTGATTTTTAACTCTTATTGTCATTTTTCTAACATGTGTGCAAGTGTTTTTGATCAGTTATTAAGGGTATTAACTTGTTCCGCGCATGACAAGGCATTCGGTTCAACCTCCATGAGCCAATTGGTAAGTCAAGGTAACTTTTCTCTCCAAGCTTAAGTCGGGTGGTTCACCACTCCGCGAGATGTCGAGCCAACAACGTTAAACAAAAGTGCTCCCTGGAGGCTACCCATAGACATTGTTCTTGAAAAAAAAACGAAAAATAAAACCAGACAACACCTCAAGAATTTATTACTTATTTTATGAAGTGGCGTCATAAGAAGGGCGACATAGAAGGGAGGTTGGGTAGGTTAGTGGCTAAGGTGAGGAGAAATCGCGGTGTGATGTTGTGGGCACCTTCTTATTGCGATTTGTTGGTCTGTGGTGATATGTTGGAGTAGAGGAGACTAGGACAAACCATTTGAGTTGGTATTGTGTTAATTTCATTTGGTCATTTGTTAGGATTAGAGCGATAAGGGGCGCTAGTATTCCTTGGTGATTCATTATTGTCCTTATTGTTCTTGTTGTGTGTTATTGGAGATGCAAATGGCTAAGTGTGGGGAAGAGATAATGCAGCGAGTGGTTGACAAGATTGTGTGGTGTTGCAGATTGCATGGTCTTGTAACACCCCGACCCAAACCTAGGGTCAGGAGCGGTCACTCACTGTAACTCGTCAGGCTGTGTACATGACCCACATATCAACACGGGTATTTTCTAGCGCATTTTGTCCTCACTCATGCGCATTCTGGGAACCTTCCCAGGAGGTCACCCATCCTAAGACTACTCCCAGCTAAACACTCTTAACTGTGGAGTTCCATTGCATGGATAACCAGAAAAGAAAGTGCCTTTTGTTAATATAAGTAGTACTTTTAATCCCTTTAAGCACTAGTCAGATTTTAAGCCAATCAATGGACCTCTTCAAGGGGTTACCCCACCCGAATAATGTATTTGGTTCATTGGAGTATTACATACAGTGGTATCAGAGCAACCCTGTGACCGTCTGGTGAGCCTGTGGTTTGGAGTACCCGGGTGACCAACCTAGCGAGGGAGGATTCTGGGTTTGGCAAGATTGCGGTCAGATGCTGTAAGGCGCAACGAGGACATTGCGTTCTTCAAGTGGGGGTGTTACAAATTTAAGGATTGTTATATTTTGTAGAAGCATATAAACATAAAGTTACATAATGCTAACATATTACACATTACAACATGTGAAGTAAATGATCCAATATGTCACCATTTTAGGCTCTTACTATGTTAGCATTTCAAATCATTTACATTCAACTACTAATGTAAACAAACATCTGCATAATGGAAACATATTATACATTAGAACACACAAACTTACTCAATACGTCAACAAATGTTTACAATTTCTCAATTCTTAAACATACACCAAACTGCAAATAAAACTCAAGAAACTAACTAGGCAACCATAACTAATTTCTCGCTTTTCCTATGTTTCCTGATTTCAATATTTAATTCTACAACAGGTATCTTCAACTTTTCATTCTTTATCGTCAGATTCTTCATTTTCTCTAGCAAGTCGTTCTTCTTATTTAAATCTTCACTTTCCGTCAATACATCAATTAATTGAAAAAAGCCGCAACCATTGTGCTACAAGTGTTGAAGAATAAGGAAAGGATTACAAGATATAATCAGATTCAATTACAAAAATAAATTAACAAACAAGAAATAAAGTCAAATAATTATACCGGCCAAAGAGAACATCCATAAAACCTTTTACCTACATGCTCTTCCTTCTTCATTGTCCTCAAGTGTAATCCCCTATAAAATCTAGTGCAAAAAAGTGGCAGAAACACTGTCGAATGGGATTAATTACACAAAGATAAAAGTTCTAACTGTTATAAATTGAGAATGTAAAAATTCTCAAGGATAAAAAAAACAAATGGTCAAGTCTAAACAATTGCCACTTTTATAAAAAGGGCGAAAATAAAATTCCTCAAAAGTGTTAAAACTAAAAACCATAAAAGAAAGCATAAAACAGAGTAGGATCTGCAAACTACTCGCTAGCTCACACAGAAATCCCCAGCAAAGCTAACACCTGTCATGTTATAAACACAACAGCCACAATCAGTGGGGAGTAAATCGACGTTCTCCCAGCCATATCACATGATATAAATGTTACAGATGCAAATAATATATCAAAGTAAATTGAAATGTTATAAAACATAAGTAACAAAATATGATTACCAAATCACATTAAACCCAACGTGCTGCATGCTTAAAAGCAAAATATCTCAAATGACAGAATGGAAATAATATAGTTCAGGCTAGATTTTCACTTTGGCTATACTCCTTGATACCGCAGCATCTTACACTAGTTTCGAGAACTCAGTGTCACGCAAAGGTGACCAACTCCAAGTCCACTCACTAGACAACAAACTATAACAGGACTCGTCTTACCACGCAATGCGTAGTCCCAGTCTAAGTACATGTACATGACTCTACGACAATCTGTACCTCCCACAAGGGTACCCAATCATATAGCTGTATAAGAACTCGTATGCCTTAGTTCATTATTCTTTACCCAATCATATAGGTGTGGGGATTTGCCTATGCTTCAAGATATGATGAAGTACTTGCTTTCAGCCGGAATGAGCCTCCTGGGATTTGTAGATGGTAGATTTTTTGGTTCCATTTTTGCCAAGTTCTCTTCCAAGTTCCAACCAACATGTAAATGTTAAACTTTGTATATGCTTGAAGTGTGTTTTGTACATAATTATCGAATATAGCAAAATCCCGAAAAAAAGAGTCCTTTTTGGCGGTTTTAACTGCATCGATTAGTTGAAAATGAATTATGCAAATAACAAATTGTCGTGTTTTGGGCGCTATTTCCTTCTCGATTTTGTAGTCATATTATCATCAATACCAAGCATGGACCATAAATCAATACCATTTAAAACAATGAAACATAGCTCAAAGTCACGAGAATCAAAGCATTGTTCGACTTTTAAAGATCAAGGAGCCATAGATAGGTCGGCCCTTGGGGATAAGAGAATTTGTCTAAGAGACACACAAATAGTGCCGTGGTTTGGCAAAAAGCCAAACAAGGCTCTAAACACTTGCCTAAACCAGAAAGAAGAAAAGATATGAGGACGGCTAACTATACTCGGATCTCGGCAATCGTAGTGGTTCAGTGACATAATTCCGTCTTTGACTTCGTGGGTCCGGTAAGAGTCGCTAATCGGAATAACCTTGTTGGCACCCTCTCGCTTCTTCATAAGCGACTTCATGAACTCAAGGGCCGCACGGCCGATGGATCTAAGTTCTTTGACCATGCCGCATCCCATTTCTATCGCTTTTTTGTCTGCATCGCATGCCATAGTGGGCCCGCCAGGGACCGTTTGCCTAGCCGCACTCTATCGGGGTGAGCATTACAACAAAAACGAGTTAGAAGATTTTTAATCCAATAGTCAAAGATTTTGATGTAGAAAGACCCATCACCAAAATTCAATCGACCACTACATGGAGTTTTTCCGTTCTAAACTATGGTGTCTCTAACAGAATACTAATCCATCCGATTTATAGTCCTTGTTGACTTCGATGGTCAAACGATGTCGCCTTTGACAAATATTATTTCAAAGTAAAAGGCGAACTCTAATTTGGGATGGACGTAGTATCGGTCAAATATCTCTTCACAAAAGTGAGACGATGCAAATGAGTATTTCCGAGTAAAAATAGGGGCACCACAATCGCTTCACCGCTTCACCAGCGAAGAACTAAATCATGAAGATGGGATTCTAGGAAATAGGGAAGGAAAAAGGAGAGGAACAATAGAGTAGAACAACCAGAAATATAAAACTAAAAACAGCCAACATAAATTACAAACCTTGGGAAAGAATTTCTCAAACAGTGATCTGTAGTAGTATCCTTCTTTTGTAGTTGGAGTATTTTCAGGATATATATAACTTGCTTTCGCTAACATTGCACAAGAACTGAATTGAGACATCAGATCAGAAGTTATAGAAGAGACATGAATAAAACTTACTCCTAGTACCGTGATCAATCAATCAATCAATCAATCAAACAAAAACAGAACTTCATACATGTTTGTCCGCATGATCCTTCAAACCATCAATCCACCTGTATCCCACGCCATCACTAAATTGTTCTTTCTGCCGGTATAATATATGCTGGAACAACATTGACAGCAAGTTAATAAATTCTCCTTGGTAGAAAGACAATATCAGCTTCCAGAAATACCTACTGAGCGGAAACGCCTAATCACTGAACTCGAAATACTGCATGTATACCTTAGGTAGATAAGGCTTCTTCTCGTCATCAAAAGCATTACGCAAAATCCACTTCTCGATTCTGCCCTTATCACGGTTGATCTACATGTTAGAAACACAAGTTACACTACGTAATTCCCTATATATTACTCATTGATGTGAACTAATGGCAACACCAAGGTCATGCTAACTGATTCAATATGGCTTTATACAAAGGAATTTTCCAGTTGCTACAGAACCTTTTTAGCGGAAGAAAACATAAAGTGAAACTTGCCGCTTACAAAACAAGCCTACTATTTTCAAAATGTTTCTCCCCGTTCGTCAAGGCAACATTAGGAAACTCACAAAACGAAGAGCAATGGCAAAACAAAAATGAGCAGGTTCATCAATCATACCCTAGGAAAAAGTAGCTAATATTCAAAAGAGTGACAAGCGATAGATATCGAGTATTGACCGACTTCACTTCATAAAATGATTAAGATTAAGTTCGAACATTAGTTATGATGTTAAATACCATTTTCCACTCGGATCAATGCTCATTACAACATTGATAAATTCTTTATCGAGGAAGGGGACACGAGCTTCAACCCCCCAGGCTGAGGTCGATTTATTGGCCCTCAAACAATCATACTGATGCAGGGCTTTGATCTGAGCAAACAAAGTTAAGTCAAAGACAACACAAAATTGCAATGTAAAACAAAAGAGCAATTATGGTTGCTCATAGCAAGCATGCACATCCACGGAATACCTTTCTGCATGTTTCTTGATGAAGTTCCTCCTTGTTAGGAGCTTTATGGAAATACAAGTAACCACCAAAAATTTCATCTGATCCTTCACCGGAAAGAACCATCTTTACTCCCAGAGACTTGATTTTGCGAGACATTAGAAACATGGGAGTGCTAGCCCTGATAGTTGTAACATCATAGGTTTCAACATGATACATGACCTCTTCAAGAGCATCTATGCCTTCCTAAATTTGGAAGGAAAATATCTCTAATTAATGAATGCTATGTAGCTAGAACTAATTGTGTTTAATTATCTTATGAATTTGTTAGTTTGGAATTGTTTGAATTTGAATCGAATCTTGTGTTTTAATCCCTCTTTTATGCTTGATTTCACCCTTAATACTTGTATAAAGTTGCTTGGGTAATATATGGTGCAATTTGGATGGTAATGGCATGATAAAAAAAATGATTTGGGGATGAAAATGAATTTGTTGGGATCAGTGATTTGCGCAGGCTGCGCCACAGCCTGGACCAGTTTTCGTAAAATGGTCATAACTTTTTCGTTACTTGTTTGTTTGAGGCTTATGACCTACCGTTAGAACCGTAAGAGGATAAGCTATCATCTCCAATTAGTTTCACCTCATTATCATGTCTAAAACTCAAGTTATAACCGTTTAAAGTTGACCCTTGTTGTAGTCGAGTACTAAACTTGTTGTTATAGATTGGGTTTTATGTTTCTTATTGGGTATGCATCTTAAACTTGTTCTAATGCATGTGTATGGTGTGTTGACATTCTTTTATCATGGGAGCACTTGATATTTGTTCTACTCTCGTACTTATGCATGCTTCACATGAATTGTTTAAGTTATGTTTATATAATCATATTTACTCGTATTTGTGACCCAAGTGTGACGATTTACATTGTGTGACAACTTGACATTCCTTATTTATTTACCCTTGCGGACCTTGGGTCACGGTTAGGTGCCATTGTTTCCGAGTTGGGTTATCTTTCCCCCTCTTCGGACCTTGGGGTACGGTTAGGTACCATGGTTCCGATTTGGGGTTACTCGACCTTGGGGCACGGTTAGGTGTCATGGATCGAGTCTTGGATGCGGATAGGTCGCTGCATGTCGAATCGGGTGTCGCCCATCCCGAGAGTCTGGCCAGATTTAGACTAGGACCGTTGATGCGTGTCTTTTATATAAGGTTTTTACCTCATTTTTACACGCATTTCCGTGCTTTTTATGTAGCATCTGGCTACAAATACCCCCGAATATTCTACTTTGGTCTGTTTATTGTAATTTGCAGGAATTGACCGAGGAGGAGCTAAATCGAGCCTTAATTGTCCCAATTGTATGCATTCATGGGAAATAGCCGGAGCTGAGGAATCTTACACGAGGAGGACGTATGAGCTGAGTTAAGGAAGGAATTCAAGTCCTGATGCGCATATACAGCTCGATCGAGTACTTGGGTGCTTGATCGAATGCTTACACACTCAACACTGGTCGATCGATCAGTTCATAGAGTCGATCGAGGATGTTCAGGGAGCAGTGCTCGATCGAGAGGTGATTCTAGATCGATCGAGTGATGTCTAGCTCGATCGAGTAATCTCTCTACTTGATCGAGAGGATTTCGTCTGCTTTTAGTATTAATTCCGCCTAATCTTCTATGGGCTTTGTTAATCAGTCCATGGATTAGGTTTTAAGACATTTTTACAAGTATAAGACTGAAGAGAACACTACGTTACTCCGATCTTGGAATCTCTCCTTTACGATATACATTTTCATCACTTATTTTATCACTGTTCTTTTGGGAATTCTACTCTCCACCTTGTCACTTTGATTTGGTATTATCAATTCAATTATTTCTTTATCGTTTTTATTGCTTTTAATCCCTTTTTCCTCTTACTTGATAATCGTTTAATCACTTAGTTTATTCATCATGTTTAATCTGAATTATTTGGTTATTGTTATTGTTACTTTGATAAATATGAGTAGCTAATTCTCTATGCTAAGACTATAGGGGACCCATGATTTGAAGGGAGAGTAATCGAATTACTAGGTTAATACCGGTACCGTCTTTGTTGTTAAAATGCTACAAATAACTGTAATTGCCTAATTGAGTCGACGCAATTAGACCTTTATGCTTGGTGGACCTTGACCTGGACCGAAAGGTTGGAAGGGGGAGACTAGTAGCGAACAATAGAGCATCGCAGCGAGGGCGAAAGTTAAACTGTTTACGCTTTAGGGTGAATTAAGGACCGAAAGGTGACGTTCGCTACCCCTTAGACCGTGCTGCATTAACCTAGGACCTAGATTACTCGACCGGACATTATGGTGAACCGCTTGTCTTAGCTATTCTACCTTATCTGTCAATCTCCTTCCTTTATTTCTCTTTCTTTTTACTCTGTTAGTTTAGAAATCACAATTATTAAACCCCCATTTTGGTTACCTTGCCGAACTTAGTTTAGCAGAAAAGTTCCTACCTCTCTGTGGATTCGACCCGACTTCCCTAGCTATATTAGTTAGTTGGAACCAGTTGGTTTATTTTTGACAGGTACGCGACAGACGTGTCAAATTTTGGCGCCGTTGCCGGGGAGGTGGCGCAATTTTGTTGCTTAAATTGAGTTTGTCTTTTGTCTCAAGGAATTTATTCCTTGAGGCTGATCTCACTTTCTGCAAGTTTTGATAAGTTTTGCAGATTAGCCGTTTGCCAAGATGCCTACGATTACAGAGCATACAGAGCCATGTGGAAGATGTGGTGAAGAAGGGCACGATCTCTACGAATGTGTAGCGAGTATAGAGCGCGCTCTCGCATATAAGAAGTTCAAGCAAGGAGTTCCTTTCTCCGGCCTATATGAAGAGATAAAGAGCGTTGCCGCCCCTTCTACGCCAAGATCACGACCGCTTCTCCCTCTTCAAGAGAAGAAATTGCCGAGTTGAAGTCCATTATCTTTGAGTATGTCACGTAAACTGATTCAGATTATATCGAATTGAAGGAACAAGTCGCACGATTGACACAGCCACGGATCAAGCCAAGTTTTTTCCAATTTGTGACCCACCAAATGCAATGAACTTCCATCATGAAGAAGACAAAATATTGGCAGCTAATAATGATTCAGACGATGATTTAGACGAGTTCTGCAGAAATGCTTGCTGCGTGTGAAGTCACCACTCGATCGAGCAACTCATCCACTCGATCGAGCGGTTCTAATCATCCAGTCACTCGATCGAGTGACAATGGCGGTCGATCGAAAGGTACTGAGAACTCCAAGTTGGTCGATCGAATAACCATCTTTGAAGAAGACACTCGATCGAGCATCAAGACAGTCGATCGAGTGATGTTGAAGAAGAAACCGGTCGATCGACCGGTGGAAGTGTTCGATCCGATCTTTGTAAGTGGCGGAAATTCCAATTTACTACCCAAGACCACCACCGTGTCACCTTCCCCTGCTTTGTGGAGATGTCACGTATTGATAAGGGTAAAGGAAAGGTTGCGGGACCGCTCATTGCCACCAGGGTACCCTTCCCAAGTCGTCTGAAGGACGCAAGGATCGAGCAACAAAGACGGTAAGTTCGTGGATATCGTGAAGAACCTTCGTGTAATCGTTCCTTTCTTCGAACTTGTCACTCGGGTTCCTACTTACGCTAAATTTATGAAGGATATTGTGACGCGTAAGAGGAATTTGAGCGAATTTGAGACGATTTCGTTTATGGAAGAGTCTAGTAACCTCATTGTTAAATAAGGCCCCTCCAAAAATGAAAGACCGGCAGCTTTTCTATTACCCGTGTCATAGGTAATTTGGTTATTGATAACGCCCTTTGTGATTTGGGTGCCAGTGTCAGTGTCATGCCCCTTCTTGTTTGCAAGCAATTGAAGATGAGTCACTTCAAGGTGACTAACATTACCCTACTGGATGGCCGATAGATCGTTAGGAGACCTTTAGGTGTCTTGGAGGATGTGCCTGTGAAAATAGGCAAGCTTTACATCCCCGTAGATTTCATTGTTTTGGATATTCTTGAGGACACCAGGACCCAAATCATTTTAGGAAGACGTTCCTTTGTACAGTGGGCCGTCATTGATGTCGACAAGGGCGTCGACTCTTGCAGAGGGGATGATGCTATCACATTCGGTTTGCCCAAGATTTTTAGCCCACCCAATGATAGAGGACACTTGTTATTCGGTCGATATCATTGATGAGTCTATTTATGACTTCTGGTCGGGTTCTTTTATGAAGGACCCACTGGAAGCTCTCATGCTTTTTGATGAGTGTGCAGATAGCCCAGAGAACGATGATGCTGCGTTGGATTTGCCTGTTGACGATCTAGATGAGCACGAGGGAGAGCAGGTGGAACAAATGATCAGCACTCTTTGCTCCATTGAGGTAAAGGTACCGGAACGTAAGCCTCTCCCATCTCACCTTAAATATGCCTTTCTAGACGATACTGAGCAAAGATCCCGTCATCGTTAGTGCCAAGCTTAGTGATGATCGGTGACCTCTTTTTGTTAGCTGTACTTAAGAAAAACAGGAAGGCAATGGGCTATTCATTGGATGATATCACGGGGATTAGTCCCGATATTTGTATGCACAGGATAGAGTTGGAGGAGGATCACAAACCTTGCGGGCGGTGGTCGGCGTCGGTGAACGAACCGGAAGATGCAGGATGTTGTGATGGCCGAGGTAATGAAGCTGCTTTGGATGCGGGTATTATTTATTCGTAGGTAATTCTAAATGGGTAAGCCCAGACGGGTAGTCCCGAAGAAAGGAGGGACAATCGTAGTAAAGAATGAAAAGAATGAATTAATACCCACCCGAGTAGTACGGGTCGGTGGCGGATGTGCATTGATTACAGACAGTGAATGCCGCCACTAAGAAAGACCACTTCCCCTTCCTTTTATTGATCAAATGGTAGAAAGGTTAGCTTCCCATAAATTTTTTCGCTATTTAGATGGGTATTCGTGGTTCTTTCGGATCCCTATCCACCTGATGATCGAGGCCAAGACTACATTTACCGTCCTAAGGGCGTTTTTTTGCACCTGCACGAATGCCTTTTGGTTTGTGCAATGCCCCTGCCACCTTCCAAAGGTGTATGATGGGGATATTTTCAGAGTATATTGAGTCTATCATGGAAGTTTTTATGGATGACTTTAGCGTATATGGAAGTGATTTTTCTGACTGTCTGTCTAACCTTGAGAAAGTGTTGCAGCGCTGTATTGAGGTTAACCTGGTGCTGAACTGGGAGAAGTGCCACTTTATGGTCAACGAGGGAGTTGTCTTAGGGCACTTAGTCTCTGATAGGGGAATAGAAGTTGACAAAGCAAAGGTGGAAGTGATTCAGCAATTACCACCTCCTATCAATGTTAAGGGGGTGAGGAGCTTCCTTGGTCACGCTGGCTTTTATCGCCGGTTTATCAAGGATTTCTCCAAAATTGCTAAACCACTTACACAGCTGTTGCTTAAAGATGCCCCTTTTGTGTTTACTGATGCTTGTCTTTCTGCTTTTAACAGGTTGAAGCAGGCCTTAGTCTCTGCGCCGATCATACAGCCTCCCAATTGGGACTTGCCGTTCGAGATCATGTGTGACGCGAGTGACTATGCACTAGGAGCGGTGCTAGGCCAGAGGAAAGACAAAGCCTTGAACGCTATTTACTATGCGAGCCGAACTCTGGATGAGGCTCAAGTGAAGTACACTACCGCTAAGAAGGAGGCCAAACCGCGGCTACTGAGATGGATACTCCTTCTTCAGGAGTTTGATTTGCAGATCAAAGACAAGAAAGGAGCTGAGAACGTTGTAGCTGATCACTTGTCGCGGCTGATGCGACAAGAAGGGGAAGATTCTCTCCCTATTAATGATTCTTTCCCTGACGATACTTTAATTGCTGTTATATCATCTATTGTTGACCAGGAACCCTGGTATGCAGATATAGCTAACTTCGTTGTCAGTGGCAAGTCAGTCGCCGATCTTTCTTCTCAGAAGAAGCGTTTCCTCTATAACGCTAAAAAGAAGACTTCTGGGATGATCCTTACCTGTTTAAGGAATGTGCAGACGGTCTCTACAGACGCAGTGGGAGACCAAAATAGTCCTGGAAGGCTGTCACTCCTCTTCATATGGTGGTCACCACGGTCCATCGCGCACCGTGGCTAAGGTACTTCAGTCTGGTTTTTACTTGGCCTTCTTTGTTTCCGACGCCAAGTCTTTTGTTTCACTTGTGATGCATGCCAACGATCGGGGAACATTTCGAAGAGACATGAGATGCCACAAAACGGCATCCTAGAGGTTGAGGTTTTCGATGTCTGGGGCATCGATTTCCAAGGACCGTTCCCATCCAAGAAAGGTAATGTGTACATTTTTTAGTAGTGTAGACTATGTGTCAAAGTGGGTTGAGGCAATTGCTTCACCTCATTGTGACGGTAAGACCGTGATAAAGATGTTCAAAAAGATCATATTCCCCTGTTTTGGTGTCCCTAGGGTCGTCATTAGTGATGGGGGGATGCATTTTAAGGAAAAGAAACTCACTTCCATACTTTCTAGTGTTGGTGTCCAACATCGGCGTGGTTTGGGGTATCATCCCCAAACTAGTGGTCAAGTAGAGGTCTCTAATCGCGAGTTGAAAGAGATCTTGTCTAAAGTAGTTTCTAAATCACGGAAAGACTGGAGTCTTAAGCTAGATGACACATTATGGGCTTATAGAATCGCTTTAAGACACCAATTGGTGCATCACCTTATAGGTTAGTTTATGGGAAATCATGTCACTTACCCGTTGAGTGGAATGTAAGGCCTGGTGGGCAATTCGTGAGCTTAATTATGATCCTAAATTGTGTGGTCAGAATCGTCTTTTGCAGCTTGATGAATTAGAGGAGTTTAGGCTTAATGCCTATGACAGCTTCCGCATTTACAAGGAAAAGACGAAGAGATGGCATGACAAGAGAATCTTACCTCGGGAGTTTCATGTGGGGCGAAGGTGTTTTGTTTAATGCCCGGTTGAGACTTTCTCGGCAAGTCAAGTCCAGGTGGAGTGGTCCATATACGGTGACAGCCGTCACTAAGTTTGGATCCGTGGAACTTGAAGACTCCGAGGGCCACAGATTCAAGGTGAATGGCCAATACGTAAAGCATTACTATGAGGCGAGTGAAGCGGACAACCCCGTTGAAGTCCTGCACTTCGACGAGCTCGACGCGCCAGTAACTTGATACCAGAAAGGTCGTGCGGGACCCCTTAAACCAGCGCTCTCCGGGAGGCAGCCCGGACAGTTTTATTTGTGCTTTTGTTGAACTTTTTGTTTTTCATTTTATTTGTTTCTCTTTAAACCTTAAGTTAACTTTAGACGCTGCTTTTGAACAATTTTTGTACTTTCCTTGCTTTCCTGCGTCCTTTGCAGGCTGGAAGTACTCGATCGAGGGGCTTTTGAGCTCGATCGAGCAAACTCTGATGCGGCTACCACTCGATCGAGGGATGATGTCCTCGATCGACCAGATCCATAACCAGACCCACTCGATCGAGTGGGTTATCGGTCGATCGACCCCTTCTTTACACTGTTCACTCGATCGACTGTCCCGGCCTACTCGATCGAGTAGCTATGATTTTTCCGGCCGCTGTTTTACGTCCGCAAGGCCGCATTTGTTTGACTTTCTTTGACCTCCCATGTTCATGGTCGGTTTGGGGAGGTCCCGCTATTTGACGTTTTGTAAGTTTTCCGACTCCACTCCTCTTTTTCTTTTTAGTTTGCATGTCTTTCCCTATTTTTGGTACAATGAGGGCATTGTACGATTTGGTTTGGGGAGGTATGCATCCATATCTGTGTCTGCATGTTTCTTGCATTTTTGCTTGTTTTAATCTATTTATTTCCGCATGCATTGTTGTTTTAATTAATTCCAAAAAATCATAAAAATTCAAAAAAAAATTCAAAAAAAATTCCATAATTTTCATGTTTAAATTGAGTCGGAACGTTTGAACTTTGACGCTACTTTGAATCCTCACTTGAGCCCTGCATATTCTTGACATTTAGCTGGCATGACTATGTGCATAATCTACGAGTTTTTGTTTCTCTTTTATCTGAACGAATAGACTTGATTCTCTATGTCGGCAAGCTACAATACATTCTGAGGTTAGAGCTTATTAAACTGGTGACATTCATGACCGGTTTCTTTTAAAATGTGAGTAGTACTCTCTTTAAGACATGTAACATTAATTTGCATAAGCATGAGTCTAGTCTTCTTAATACCTGTATGCATTCGGTCTGTGGATGGTGACACGTGTTAGGAGAGGCAGTCCCCCTTATTTCATTCTACCCATGAGCCTCACATAGCCAAATTGCCTTTTTGCCCATCAACTACTTTCTATAATATTTCCTACCCTAGCTGAGCTAGTAACGAGTAGTTCTTGGAATGTGTTATTGCAATATGGTTATTTCAGCTCATTTCAGCAGATGGTGGAAGAATTGAAGGGAAAGAAAAGAAAAATGTGTTGAATTGAGAAAAGAGGAAAAAATGGAAAAAAAAAAACGGAAAAAAGGTGTGAAAAAAAAAAGAGACAGAAAATTCAGAAGAAAAAAAAGAGGAATGAAAAAGAATGAGAATTGCACATTGTTTCACACTCCCATGCCTTATTTATATTTTATGGGGAGTTGACGTTTTTTGGTGTTTAGTGAGTTTAGTGCATAATTATGCACCGTTTCATTTTGCTGTTATGAGTACGAAGTTGGGATGCAGTTTATATTTGGATCCGTTGTTGCTAGCCTAGCTATTAACCCCACATATCCAAATTCATTTAGCCCCTTCTACCCATTACCTCACTAACCCAAAAGTAAGTCCTCGGCACGTGTCTTGGTCACTAGTATGGTTGGAATGCATATGTACGGTTGTAGAGACTTTATTCATGTTAACTGCATGCATGTTCTTATAGGACGAGTTAGGTGAGTGTCTTACTTCTTCCTATCTTTCACATATATACTCACCTTGTACCTGATTTTGAGTGACGAGCGACCCGTGAGAGTCCGACATCTTTGAATCTTGCAAGGTCGACGGTTCAGTAAGCTTGAAACATTAATTTAACTCGTCTGCACTTTTCAGTTGCCACTTGTCATTTTGTTGCATTAAATTGGTTCTATTGGATGATTTGTAGCTGATGCGTTGGTCCCGTTCTTTTGTTCACCCTTAGTTGCATTCATATTTGCTTGGGGACAAGCAAAGGTTTGGTTTGGGGAGATTTGATGCGTGTCTTTTATATAAGGTTTTTACCTCATTTTTACACGCATTTCCGTGCTTTTTATGTAGCATCTGGCTACAAATACCCCCGAATATTCTACTTTGGTCTGTTTATTGTAATTTGCAGGAATTGACCGAGGAGGAGCTAAATCGAGCCTTAATTGTCCCAATTGTATGCATTCATGGGAAATAAGGAGCCGGAGCTGAGGAATCTTACACGAGGAGGACGTATGAGCTGAGTTAAGGAAGGAATTCAAGTCCTGATGCGCATATACAGCTCGATCGAGTACTTGGGTGCTCGATCGAATGCTTACACACTCAACACTGGTCGATCGATCAGTTCATAGAGTCGATCGAGGATGTTCAGGGAGCAGTGCTCGATCGAGAGGTGATTCTAGATCGATCGAGTGATGTCTAGCTCGATCGAGTAATCTCTCTACTCGATCGAGAGGATTTAAATCGCTTTTAGTATTAATTCCGCCTAATCTTCTATGGGCTTTGTTAATCAGTCCATGGATTAGGTTTTAAGACATTTTTACAAGTATAAGACTGAAGAGAACACTACGTTACTCCGATCTTGGAATCTCTCCTTTACGATATACATTTTCATCACTTATTTTATCACTGTTCTTTTGGGAATTCTACTCTCCACCTTGTCACTTTGATTTGGTATTATCAATTCAATTATTTCTTTATCGTTTTTATTGCTTTTAATCCCTTTTTCCTCTTACTTGATAATCGTTTAATCACTTAGTTTATTCATCATGTTTAATCTGAATTATTTGGTTATTGTTATTGTTACTTTGATAAATATGAGTAGCTAATTCTCTATGCTAAGACTATAGGGGACCCATGATTTGAAGGGAGAGTAATCGAATTACTAGGTTAATACCGGTACCGTCTTTGTTGTTAAAATGCTACAAATAACTGTAATTGCCTAATTGAGTCGACGCAATTAGACCTTTATGCTTGGTGGACCTTGACCTGGACCGAAAGGTTGGAAGGGGGAGACTAGTAGCGAACAATAGAGCATCGCAGCGAGGGCGAAAGTTAAACTGTTTACGCTTTAGGGTGAATTAAGGACCGAAAGGTGACGTTCGCTACCCCTTAGACCGTGCTGCATTAACCTAGGACCTAGATTACTCGACCGGACATTATGGTGAACCGCTTGTCTTAGCTATTCTACCTTATCTGTCAATCTCCTTCCTTTATTTCTCTTTCTTTTTACTCTGTTAGTTTAGAAATCACAATTATTAAACCCCCATTTTGGTTACCTTGACGAACTTAGTTTAGCAGAAAAGTTCCTACCTCTCTGTGGATTCGACCCGACTTCCCTAGCTATATTAGTTAGTTGGAACCAGTTGGTTTATTTTTGACAGGTACGCGACAGACGTGTCAACCGTATTATGATCGTCGTCCTACCAGGAGGTTGGAGTCTAGGGGTTTGTCTTATGAGTCCATACTACGTAAATGTCTTGCTTGATTATGGTCATTGACGTGTCCTTATATACGAGAGTTCACGTCTTGTATGATTGTTTGGGAGAGTCTTGGTCCTATCGGATACTAGTAGTGAGATGCAAGCCCCTAGTTGCGATATGATCATCGGGATCGATGTTCCCATCCGTTCTTATGGTGAGATGTAAGCCATAAGTATGAATGCGACATTGGTAGCCACGTCCTGTGCTATAGTTGTTAATAAGTTTTCAAAGTAATGGCTATGGTGTCCATCCATGTATTTTCTATTTAATTGATCCGTTATTTACCTTCTTCATATGATTCGATAACTAATCTCATATCTATGTTATATTTCTTTGAAATGCGTGTTTTTGTCTAAACGACCGTATTCGTGTCTTCCATATTATTTTAATTATCTCACATGAATAGTTGAGTCGAGTTATTATGAAATTGGTTGACTTAGTTATTCTACTCTCTTGAATGCATATTTAATATAATGTACCATGCCTATCTCATTATGAATGTAATATGCCTATCTCCTTATGATTATCGTTTATATCCCCTTGTTCATTATTATTCAAGTATAATGTATATGATCAATATGTTTAATTAAGTTCTTGCTTTCTTGTATTTTGACATATTGTAGCTGGGAGAACCCTGAGTTACTCCCCACTGACTATGGCGTTCATGTTTACATGAATGACAGGTTTGTGATGCAGATTATATGGGGGAGACGTGTGAGATAGCGAGAACGTTGACCCTTGGACTTTAGTTATCGTTTTCTTAGACTCGCCTATCTTTAGACTTGTGCTTAGTCGTGGGATATCTTTTCCCCAACGCACTTTCTTTTTAATTGTAAAACTTAATTATCTAACTTTTCATTTCCGTTTGATCACTTATGGTGGTTTCCGCACTTTAAACTTTTTAAGGTTTTAAAAATATCGTATTTTCCGCTTAAATTTAATAGTTCTTTTGATGCCTCGTCGAGGGGTGTCACAGTTGGTATCAGAGCCTATGTTACTTCCGACGCACACACGTGTACCCCAAATTTAAATTTGAACTTGACCTTGAATAATGAATGAGAGATGGGTAGACTTAAGGACCTAAGGTGGTAGTCTGTAGTTTGTTTGCTCTTTGTTAGGTTCTAACATGTTTGTTGATTGTCATTTAATAAATGTTGTGCCCTTGGATCAATGACCGTAAACCTACCAACATGAAGATCAAGATTTGGTGCCTATTGCCAGAAATTTAAGATTTGTTCAACTTTGAAGAATGCTTCTACTTTTTCGAAGATGTTTCTCATTCTTTGTGTATATTGTCTTATTATTTACTTCTTAATGTTTTCTTCTTCTTCTAAACTCTCTTTTCTTTTCCTGGGGAGTTACTCTTGTACTCTCATAACTTGCCCTTTGATCCTTGCTAATCCCCTCTTAACGCCTATTGGATAGTACTCCTTCTTTTGAGGAATGTTGACCTTGGTTGAAAATTTGACTTCTGAGGAGATTGTTGTGTTTGAGCCTTAACCCTGGTTTTGAGAGGTTGTTATGTTAGAAAGACTTAGATAGTGTGATGAGGCATTTTAATGGTTCTTATACCTAGATCCTTAATGAAGTTAGTATTCTTTATTGGTGGATTCTGTGTATCAAGTGTGAGTTGCATTTGTTACTAAGGTTATAGAACTTGGCTTTGTTGTTTATGTTTGGGATCTGAAAGGCTCGGGAAGTGTAGTCAGACGTGGCTTAGGATACTAGTGCTTAGTACTTGACTTAAAATGGATGAAATTGAATGGTGGATTTGAGGATGTAGGATTGACCAAGTAAGTTGAGTTTACGATTGGCTTTCTTAATCACTTTGGACATGAGAGTTTGATAACGTAGATGTTACCATATGAGAAATGCTAATTGTGGGATTATTATTTGGTCTAAGTGAATGATCTTGTTTACTACTTGAGGCATGGTATGAGAGTGAGACTAAGCTACGTTGTTGGGAAGTCTTAGCGCTTATTTTAGTAGCTAGAAAGGATAATAGTATGGTTGACGCCAATTGTTAAGTTAAAGGACATAGTTTCAATTTTTGGTGTTAGAATGAGGAAATATGAGGTGGTAAGGCGTTGTTACAACTAAGATTTTGTTTCTTGAGGACTTGTTGGTAAGTAAAGTTCTAGGATGTCAGATTTGAAAGGATACTCCTTAAGATGTTGATGACCATGATGGATTGGTGATGTAATTGATATTAATTGACCCTTAAGAGTTCTTCAGTTGAGAGAGACTTAGTATTGAGAAGTATTTGTTAATGTAACACCCCCTAATACCAAGGTACCTTACCAAGGACTACCCTAGCATGAAAGGCTGTTACCATCTCGGTTTCCCGAGGTTAGTATATCAAAGTTACCAATTCCAAACAACCTTTATTAAAGTATAAAGACTTAGTGATTACATGTTTTCAAAAACAACCAAACATTAACTATGAAAAGTCTAACAACTACAGAGAATGTAAGCAAAGTCTTTTGACGGCGGAAGCTAGACTCGAGTGGTGATTCCCCATGACTGTCCCATAGCTAAACATCTGCATTACCTGTCACAATCTGCTCACCGTCCCCGAATAGATCACCGCAGGTTTTACAAAACAACAACCGGGGTCAGTATTACTCAATCAATGTAAGGCAAACAACACTGTAACCAGCTGATCATCCACACTCCCCGGTCTCCCGATCTCACATAGTAACCGACTACACACCGTAGTGTGTAGCCCTGCCAGATTACCCATCGCAACAGGTAATCCACACCGCCAGTGGGTGACCGCAGCCGATCCCACCAAGTCCAGCTCATCAACGAGCGACTAAAACAAATCCTTGTCCCTTAATGTGCACATCCTCTCCCGTGGCGGGTTCCACGGAGGGCGAACTAGGGTGTGAAGCCACTCCCGCAAGTGACTCCACCACAATCACAACACACAGCATCACAGCTGTCACAACCTCTCTACACCAACACCGTCACAACAACGCCCATACTCCGATGATCAGCAGTTATCAATAATCATGAAACAATCATGCCATAACAATTAACAGTAAAACTGAGTAGGAAACCCTTCCTTTTCGCAATCCGCTTACGCTGCAATCAACCATACAAATGCATAACAAATATCACATCGTCACCTACACCAACAATCACATAATACAATCACTAACTGCAAAACCCCATTTTCCCCAATTCATAATCAAGAACAAACCCTAAAATATAAATCATCAAACATGGGGATAAGGACTTACCGACGGAGGAATGAAAGATTGAACGCAAGGACTACGGCGATTGCACACACAGTGGAAGATTAGGGAGTGATTAGGGAGTGATTAGAGTAATCGTAGAATGATTAGGGTTAGAAAATGATGTTTTAGAAAATGACGTTGAATATAATATAACCCTAAACATTCCCTAATCAAATCGATAAAATAACACTCGCCAGACCGGATACTCGGTCGAGTAAGGCTATACTCGGCCGAGTATCCTCTACTCGGTCGAGTATTCTCCATACTCGGCCGAGTATTCCTCGGCAGAATCAAAACAGACTCAACAATTAACTCTACTCGGCCGAGTAGGCTCTACTCGGTCGAGTATACAGCTTAACAAATTCCGTAGTATTACAGTCTTTCCCCCTTAAAAAGAACTTCCTCCCCGAAGTTCCAACCCAACCTATAAAACATGGATACCTAACACTAACTTCCACAACACGACTTACGATATCGTCTCAACTAAAACATAGCCTCTCGACACTAACTCCATAATACCATTGAATAACCATAACATAAGTGTTACCAACTCTGTCTCACTACTATAAAACTCACTAGCACCTCAATTACCGAGACAATCCACCGGACAAGACCAACCATCAAAACGGAATGTTACATTCTACCACCCTTAACACGAACTTCGTCCTCGAAGTTTACTCACACACATAAATGTCCTCACACAATCCGTTACTCTCACTCATAAACATCATACTACTACGAGCACTGCCATTACCTGTAATAAAATAAACCCCAACATAAATCCATCCTTTACTCTACACCAACACTCAAACTTCCAATTATATTATAATATGTACAAGCATCAAACTCTCTTTTTCACATTCTACTCCTCTTAAGATAAATGTTACGTCCTCGTAACTCACTAATACTAGATCCTTAAATATATCTTCTCATTATCCTCATCACGACCGCATGTCAACGATATCCGCCTATAGCCTCGACACCTACTACATCTATTCCTATATAAAAGGTTCACTTACTCTATCAGCTCTCGTGCCTCCAATTGTTTTGTACTCACATAACATATATCATAAAATCCTCAATATAACCACCACTCCATCTCTTCCACATTACCGCAAAACAACACACTTCTATATACTTATACACTCATCTCCACGATCTAAACTCACAATCCACAATTGTTACACACTCACATTAGCTTTTTAAGTTCATCACTTCTATTACCACAAAACTCACCCTTGACTTAACATGATACTAAGTCCTAAAACTCCGTACTCCCTGTCCCAAGGCAAGGTGTCAAACCACTTGTAGTTTTAAGTTCAATACCACACATGTTCCACAATTTCTTTTCACAACTATGTCCATCAATGCCTCATCTAACACAAGATCAAAAGCACTCCAACAACCTCTCACAACGGTGTCCCATTAACAGAATATTACTATGCCATGACATCAACAGGGCCATACCCAACTCTCTCTCATACCATACACTATTTTCACTCCTAAGCTGACACTGGTAAGAAACATCGGGAAACAACACAATGGTCTATATGCCCCGACCGACACTGACAAGAAATAGCAGTAAACAAACAACGATCGATGACAACACGAAAATACTCGTATCACAACACGAATTACCGTGCACAGTGCACAAAACCACATCGATAGCCATCACAACTTTTACAATCTCATAACACTGACTTAGCTCAACTTCCTTGACCACAAGACTTTATTAAAACTGCTCTACCAGATCACGACGCAGCATATTAGACGGGATCACAAATACCAACCTTATAAATATTGTCCAAACCATGACTCTTGAGGTCGGAATCTCACACCATTACTTACAGACATCATACATACATATATAAATATAACATATGACGCGGGACACACACATAATGACTCGTAACTATCACGCCACACCATTACTCGTGAGGCCAGGACCTCACACAAAGTTTTACACCTCATGGACCCATAATCAAATCTAGCTAGCCAATCCTAAGCACGTAAGTTACCACTTGACAATGAATACCTCTTATCCCGACTTAACTCAGGTGCCTTTCATAGCAAATTCTCTCATACACGCAATTATGACCTCTCCGGCAAATGTAGCCATAACATTATTGCTCAACTTCCAGAGAGCACTTCATATATCTACATCTTATACTCCCTCACAACCAAACATACTAGTCACCTCCACAAGATCAACCTCATTAGAACAACTAACTTCTCTAAAGTAACATCATCCTCAAACACTAGTGACAATACTGTGACACCAACATCCTTCATGTGACCACTCTCTTCCTATCACTTCTTAATATCACACTCCGTTTCCTCTCTTTGGTTATCATCCCAAATAAGAAATATCCAATCCATCAACAAAATCTACCTCAACATTATTTCCAATTCTATCCTTTATCATATTGTTGCCTAACTCTCCATCAAAATCTCAGATCATGCAAACACTCTACCAGCTTCTTATTCCCTTAATACCTCGAAACTCACGGCTAACATATTGTACTGCTCTCCTATATAACTATTAACTCACACCCTCAAGTGAGGCTATCGTACATATCCATAATTTCCTACCTTCATTCTCCTTAACTCCAGTCAACGTTCTCTCAACTTACGTCCATCCTTCTTTCCCCCCTTTTTACTCAATAATATCAATTAATAATTCATCTCCTTCCTCTTTCTACCTAGCTCTTTAGTAATTTGTTTATTTTCTCGTAGCTCCACAACCTTAATTCTATTGATTCATATCAATATCTTATCATTCTTTCTTATCATTTATCCTCTCTCATCTTGCTTCTCTCTCACCCTTGTCACCATCAAGTCTACACACTAATGGTTATTCTTCAATTAGTCGCATCTCCCTTTCGTATCTCTAGAAAACCAAAATGCACCTCATATCGTCAATTGCCCAAAGAATTACACACTAGGCTCACCTCTTGATATTTCAAATTCCCAAACTCGACCACTATCTACCCATCACGGCATAACTCGATCTCACTATGCACCATTCGTTTCCATCTCTCTATAGCGACCTTTTATCACATATATCCTTAAGCAACTCAATCCAAACCGTCTTCCTCCATAAATCGTTATACATCCCAATATGCCACTATTCGTATCCCTCATCTCAATCTTTCATTCTCACGTTTCTTTACACTTACATCACCCTTGTCCATATACACTTACTTTTATATTACTCAACCCACGACTATATCACTCATCATATCTCACAAAACATGTTCCTTGTCTCGATTAGCTCATCAATCTACTCTTTTCTTGTTCCACTATCCCTCACAACCATATATAACTCATGTCCTTTATATCCAACACCTATCCCTCATACGCCGGCATCCTCCCTATCATAGCATTTGGTAACTTACGTATCAAGACCGTCACGTATATAAAATAATGCGTTAAAACTCAAAACATACGTGTGCACATACCCCACGACTCAAAACAATATAAGAACATAGACACCAACTCAAAATTAAGGTGAAAATATAGCCACCAGCTCAAAATGGTCGCCCACTGAGGTACTCGGTCGAGTACATAGCATACTAGGTCGAGTACAGGATACTCGGTCGAGTAACTATATTACTCGGCCGAGTTTTTGACTCCAGACGCTTACGTAATTATCACAGAAGATTACTCGGTCGAGTATTGGGAATACTCGGCCGAGTAGCCCTTACTCGGTCGAGTATTACTTTACTCGGTCGAGTACCAACACAATTCTCAACATCGTCCAGTTTTCGTAAAATAGTCATATCTCACTCGTTACTTGGTCGTTTTGGGCATGTGACCTATCGTTAGAATCGTAAGAAGACAAGCTATCACCTCAACTTAGAATCACAGACATATCATTTCTAGAACTTGACTTATGACAGTTTTAAGACAATCCTTCCGTAATCGGTTTTCATACAAATCAAATTTTCTCAACCAAAACAATTTGAACGTGCATAAGGCAACAGCAATAACTCAATACTTCAAGAAATCAGTACATAGATGCACTCTTATCATACTCACATGAAATTTAAACACGACATAAACTTACGATAACATACTTAAGCATGCAATTCTATATACTATGCATTGCTACCCAAAGTTAAGCATATTACGTCATAAATCTGAAAGCCACATAGTAAACACGTAACATGCCAATACTTTTCATGCCAAAACCATTTCAACTGATTTCACACATCAATTTCATCATGCCTTTCTACCACTTTCACAATGTCCTTCATAGATTTTCACACATTACACCTTCTACCACATGTTCCAAGCATTCACTTTCGATACACGACACGCATGAATCAAATAAACACACAACACAGTTCCCCCCGTGACCGGCTTGAGTTTGTGAAGGCCATAGTGCGACTCCGGGACGTCTCCCAAGTCCTTGCGGTAGCTCCAAACAACTCTCCCGGGGTTCATTTTATTTAGACTCCCTAAATTCATTGGGTTCATTTGTTTTAGGTGCCGGAATCTTCGGCTCTGATACCACTTTGTAACACCCCCTAAAACCAAGGTACATTACCAAGGACTACCCTAGCATGAAAGGCTGTTACCATCTCGGTTTCCCGAGGTTAGTATATCAAAGTTACCAATTCCAAACAACCTTTATTAAAGTATAAAGACTTAGTGATTACATGTTTTCAAAAACAACCAAACATTAACTATGAAAGGTCTAACAACTACAGAGAATGTAAGCAAAGTCTTTTGACGGCGGAAGCTAGACTCGAGTGGTGATTCCCCATGACTGTTCCATAGCTAAGCATCTGCATTACCTGTCACAATCTGCTCACCATCCCCGAATGGATCACCGCAGCTTTTACAAAACAACAACCGGGGTCAGTATTACTCAATCAATGTAAGGCAAACAACACGGTAACCAGCTGATCATCCACACTCTCCGGTCTCCCGATCTCACATAGTAACCGACTACACACCGAAGTGTGTAGCCCTGCCAGATTACCCATCGCAATAGGTAATCCACGCCGCCAGTGGGTGACTGCAGCCGATCCCACCAAGTCCAGCTCATCAACGAGCGACTAAAACAAATCCCTGTCCCTTAATGTGCACATCCCCTCCCGTGGCGGGTTCCACGGAGGGCGAACTAGGGTGTGAAGCCACTCCCGCAAGTGACTCCACCACAATCACAACACACAGCATCACAGCTGTCACAACCTTTCTACACCAACACCGTCACAACAACGTCCATACTCCGATGATCAGCAGTTATTAATAATCACGAAACAATCATGCCATAACAATTAACAGTAAAACTGAGTAGGAAACCCTACCTTTTCGCAATCCGCTTACGCTGCAATCAACCATACAAATGCATAACAAATATCACATCGTCACCTACACCAACAATCACATAATACAATCACTAACTGCAAAACCCCCATTTTCCCCAATTCATAATCAAGAACAAACCCTAAAATATAAATCATCAAACATGGGGATAAGGACTTACCGACGGAGGAATGAAAGATTGAACGCAAGGACTGCGATGATTTCACACACAGTGGAGGATTATGGAGTGATTAGGGAGTGATTAGAGTAATCGTAGAATGATTAGGGTTGGAAAATGATGTTTTAGAAACTGACGTTGAATATAATATAACCCTAAACATTCCCTAATCAAATCGATAAAATAACACTCGCCAGACCGGATACTCGGTCGAGTAAGGCTATACTCGGCCGAGTATCCTCTACTTGGTCGAGTATTCTCCATACTCGGCCGAGTATTCCTTGGCAGAACCAAAACAGACTCCACAATTAACTCTACTCGGCCGAGTAGGCTCTACTCGGTCAAGTATACAGCTTAACAAATTCCGTAGTATTACAGTTAACCCTATAGTTTTATAAACTATGTGGTGGTATTGAGTACTTGATATGATGGGATGATGTTGTAGTGAGTGTAGTTCCGCTTTTGGGAATCCGTAATAAGTAAAGGGAGAGAAGGACTCGAGATCCTATTGATTTTTCAAACTTGGGTGATTATGCATCTTTCTCAAAAGAATGTGTAGTAGGATGAACTTTCATGGAAAGAATTTTAGGTTGAGTTGTTACTACCTTGCTTTGAAATGAGAACCTTGTGGGATATTTGAGGAACCTGGAATTTAGAACTTGAGGTTAGGATCCTTGATTGAGGATTTTACCATTTTGGGAAACTTATAGATGACACCAGTTGGATATGAGTATAGCTTTGTTGGAAACTTTGACTTTGATCTTATGGAAGTTGTTTGTGGATGTTTGAGGATTTGGAGTGATGAGATTACACTCATAGTGGAGTGCCTTGTTTCATGGAATTGCTTAGGGTGAAGTAACACAAGTGATTTGAGGAAATCCTTGGGAGTGTTGTGGTTATGAGTTTTGTTGTTAGAAAGTTTTCGGGACCGTTTAGAATGATGTTGTTGTTTGAGGTTTGAGTACCTGGCGTTTCCTTGTTGTCTAATTCCCCTTCTTCTTTGGCCATAAGCGTTATCGTTCATACCTCTCTTCCTCGCTTCATCTTGCTCCTCCCTTAAGTTGGATGCTAGTGACCTATAAAAACTCTACCTTTGACATTCTTATTGATTTGACATCAACTCTTACCCTATGAAATTCATCATAACTCTCTTGTTGGTTAAGTTTGAACTCTCTTAACGTACTTTGTTTTTATACTATCTAAGTTACCTTCCTTTTTGTACAACTTCTAAATTTTCAAGCTACCAGTTTTGATTTGTTGTTAGAAGTTTATGTTACTTTTGCAAACCTTACCTATTTTAATTTTTTTTTTTAAAAAAAAAAATTTGATTCAATTCCCTATTTGTTCTTTGAGTATAGACTTCCTTATCGTGATTTCGAGTTGTTAAGCCAGTGATTTCTTTAAATTTTATCCAATTTCTATTAACTTTGATCTATTTATGACCTTTTGTCAAAGATTAACATTACATTTTCAGAAATTTGACTCCCTTTCGAGTTTAAAAGTGAAACCTCTATCTCTATTTTGGCTTTTGCAAAAGAAAATTTGAGTGAATTACCTTTTTCTTTTGATTTTGACGTTGATCAGATGTTAGAATTCGTTATTAGAGACGTTTAATAACTTGTTCTACGCTTGTCGGCGAATGATTTGTGTTTTAAATTTGTCTTTGACTTGGAAAGTTAGCGTTCTTGTGTGCACGACAAGGGCAATTTCGTTCCATGAATGAGACTTATACTTTTGAAAACTCTTCATTAATGTTTTTGAAAGTACTTTGATTTTCGATTTATACAAATGATTTGTTTTTGACCATATCTTCGATTTGGAATGTGATGTTCTTGAATGCGCAACGAGAGCACTTCTGTTCCTTTGATGAGAATATGGTCCTGTCGGAGAATTTTATTTGAAACTTTTGGAAGGGATTTTGATTCTTACGATAAGTAACCTTTTAATGTTTTGGTTACCGATTTCAAAATTCCGGTTTTATTTTTATATGACATTTTATTTCTATTTTCAAGTTTCGAGGACGAAACTTTTTAAAAGATGGGGTGATTGTAACACCCGCGAATTTTCCATTTTGACATTTATAATTTAATTAACCATCTACTATCATATTTATATTTTAAATTATTTAATTTAAATTAATTTCATAATTAAACATGATTTTTATAAATATTATATTTTTAAAGCTTAAGTTATATAAAAATAAATATTTTGGTCGGATAATAATAATAATAATAATAATAATAATAATAATAATAATAATAATAATAATAATAATAATAATAATAATAATAATAATAATAATAATAATAATAATAATAATAATAATAATAATAATAATAATAATAATAATAATAATATTTTCCGTCTTGAGTTGTAGTGGGCTTGAGACGTAAATTCTTGTGTATATCGACTCAATCTTGCATTTTGGGCCTAGTATGACTAATGGACTCACATACTACTCCTTCCTCCTCATAAAAATCATGAAGGAAACCCTAACCACTTCTTCTTCCTCAAAATTTCAGCACACCTTTAACAACCATCACCATTTTTACACTTTTCTCTTACAAATCTTCAAAACACCATAACTTGCTCAATTCTTATCCGAATCAAGTGTTTTTCGCGTCTATCTCTTCCTCTCATCGCCCTCCATCTTTCTAGGTAATAAAGGAACCAACTTTCCTCCTTAAATAGGGTTGTCGAGCCATTTATACATGGTACCCTTTTTCTAATTTCGATTCTTAGTCTTAATTTATGTTTTCTTATGTTTAGGAGAAAGATTAGTTAACCCGGAAGTGGATTCTTGAAAGGTAGACGAGTCTATTGTGGATTTAAGTGCAAAAAGGTAATGGTGATGGATTACTCGACATTATGTCAATTTGGGTATTTATATATGTTATAGTTTGTTCACATGTGTGTTAAAGTTAGACTCTTTACATGTTTTTACTTGTTTGTTGTTGAATGAGTTTTGTGTGGAATCTCTCTTGGTGGTTTGAAGAAGTTTCTAGTCTTTTGTATACATGGATGAATTAGTAAAGAAACCGTCTTATTCATGCTTACTAATTGTGTTTAATTATGTCATGAATTTGTTAATTTGGAATTGTTTGAACTTAAATCGAATCTTGTGTTTTAATCCCTCATTTATGCTTTGATTTCACCCTTAATACTTGTATAAAGTTGCTTGGGTAATATATGGTGCAATTGGGATGGTAATGGCATGATAAAGAAAATGATTTGGGGATGAAGATGAATTTGTTGGGTCGCGCAAATCAGTGATTTGCGCAGGCTGCGCACCTCGGCGCAGGCTGCGCCACATCCTGGACCAGTTTTCGTAAAATGGCCATAACTTCTTTGTTACTTGTTTGTTTGAGGCTTAAGACCTACCTTTAGAACCGTAAGAGGATAAGCTATCATCTCCAACTGTTTTCACCTCATTATCTTGTCTACAACTCAAGTTATAACCGTTTGAAGTTGACCCTTGTTGTAGTCGAGTACTAAACTTGTTGTTATAGATTGGGTTTTATGTTTCTTATTGGGTATGCATCTTAAACTTGTTCTAATGCATGTGTATGGTGTGTTGACATTCTTTTATCATGGGAGCACTTGATATTTGTTATACTCTCGTACTTATGCATGCTTCACATGAATTGTTTACGTTATGTTTATATAATCATAATTACTCGTATTTGTGACCCAAGTGTGACGATTTACATTGTGTGACGACTTGACATTCCTTATTTATTTACCCTTGCGGACCTTGGGTCACGGTTAGGTGCCATTATTTCCGAGTTGGGTTATCCTTCCGCCTCTTCGGACCTTGGGGTACGGTTAGGTACCATGGTTCCGATTTGGGGTTACTCGACCTTGGGGCACGGTTAGGTGTCATGGATCGAATCTTGGATGCGGATAGGAAACCGCATGTCGAATCGGGTGTCGCCCATCCCGAGAGTCTGGCCAGATTTAGACTAGGACCGTATTATGATCGTCGTCCTACCAGGAGGTTGGAGTCTAGTGGTTTGTCTTATGAGTCCATACTACGTAAATGTCTTGCTTGATTATGGTCATTGACATGTCCTTATATACGAGAGTTCACGTCTTGTATGATTGTTTGGGAGAGTCTTGGTCCTATCGGATACTAGTGGTGAGATGCAAGCCCCTAGTTGCAATATGATCGCCGGGATCGATGTTCCCATCCGTTCTTATGGTGAGATGCAAGCCATAAGTATGAATGCGACACTGGTAGCCACGTCCCGTGCTATGGTTGTTAATAAGTTTTCAAAGTAATGGCTATGGTGTCCATCCATGTATTTTCTATTTAATTGATTCGTTATTTACCTTCTTTATATGATTCGATAACTAATCTCATATCTATGTTATATTTCCTTGAAATGCGTGTTTTTGTCTTAACGACCGTATTCGTGTCTTCCATATTATTTTAATTATCTCACATGAATAGTTGAGTCAAGTTAATATGAAATTGGTTGACTTAGTTATTCTACTCCCTTGAATGCATATTTAATATAATGTACCATGCCTATCTCATTATGAATGTAATATGCCTATCTCCTTATGATTATCGTTTATATCCCCTTGTTCATTATTATTCAAGTATGGTGTATATGATCAATATGTTTAATTAAGTTCTTGCTTTCTTGTATTTTGACATATTGTGGCTGGGAGAACCTTGAGTTACTCCCCACTGACTGTGGCGTTCATGTTTACATGAATGACAGGTTTGTGATGCAGATTATATGGGGGAGACGTGTGAGCTAGCGAGAACGTTGACCCTTGGACTTTAGTTATCGTTTTCTTAGACTCACCTATCTTTAGACTTGTGCTTATTCGTGGGATATTTTTTCCCCAACGCACTTTGTTTTTAATTGTAAAACTTAATTATCTTACTTTTCATTTCCGTTTGATCACTTATGGTGGTTTCCGCACTTTAAACTTTTAAAGGTTTTAAAAATATCGTATTTTCCGCTTAAATTTAATAGTTCTTTTGATGCCTCATCGAGGGGTGTCACATTAAGATTCATATATAACTCTCTCAAGGATTATGAAAGGGGATAAACATCTCGAGATTCTTGGTACAACTCCTCTGTGAAACTCCAGCTTTCCTATTTCCATCGAAATCAATTCCAAGCTTAGTAACACCAGGCAACTAAGTTGTCAATTTCAAAGTTGCCAAACTTCCTAATCTATATCTCCAAAATTATCAATTAGGACAACATTCATCCAAAACCTTACATACTTGCGCCACCTCTCAGAATAGCATATGGTAAGAATCCATCGAATAGTTCAACATCCAACCGACTAACTAAATCCCTCAAGTTATCAAATCCATAAGACTCCTTGAAACAACAAACAAAAAACATCGTCTAACAAAGCTCTGATGAGAATTCCTCTTAACTAAAAGCAACAAGGCCTCTAAAATCCACAAGTACAATCTAAAGAAGATAAAGCTCTCTTAGAAATCCATCAAAGTCTTTTACAAGTTCATTAAATTCCCAATCATAACACTGCAACAACTAGGGGATAAAGAACTCAACCAAGCAACAATTTCGATCATATAAGGTCATCAAACAACAATTTCCTTTAAGGTAATTCAGACCAAAATATTCCTCCCAGAAATACCAGTACTAAGGTTAAGACATTAAGATATGATAGGTATACATAATTCCCAACTTCAGGTTCTTAATTCTTCAAATCAATATAATCAATCCAAACTGCAGTTGAGCTAAGACACTCCTTATTTCCAAGGTTAACACTAAACAACCCAAATAAAGTTAAGTCACACAATCAAAAGTTTCAAGGTTACAATCTTACATCAGAACTAAACAATCTAAATCCATAAGAATCAAAATTAAGATTAATCTAGGTCAACCAATAATGATACATGGTTACTATAAAAATCTTAATCACATATAGACAAAAATGTGCAAGCTGCTTATACTTCAAAGCCAGCATCTAAGCTAAAAACCTAAATCCATAATCCACTAGCCACCATTCAACTTAATCCTTATGGAATGAAAGCTCTTACAAGATAGGCATTAAGGGTAAAACTCACTATTCTCAAAGCATAAGTAACAAGACTTTACTAAACCTCAAACACAGTTAACTTCCATCAAATCTCACCAAGGGAGGGTCAGTCTAACCAGTGAATCTCAAGAGAATAGATGCCAAGGTGGAGGAATCACAAAGAAAGATTAATTCATCATATTAAGAGATGAAAATTTATAATAAGGACATAGGAAGCAGCTAAGACTGAAAAAGTAAAGGAAGAAGAACGATGATCATAGACTAACAAGGTCTGAAACCAGAGAAGGAATTTTTAAGGCTCTAGAGTTGCAAGAGGGCTCACTAGGTCGCTCCATCTTCTGGTAGAGAAATAAACACACGAGTCTTGGGTCGTTTCATCTAACAAATCCACAGTGTAATCATCTCTTGGTCTACTGCACCATCGTGAAACTTGAGTCTACTCTTGGCCAACTGGTCTGCAGCTTGAGCAAGACTGAATCTGGGCTGGAACTACCATTATCCCTTCCTTGTGGCATCAAGTTCTCCATGCGGTCAGCTAGGTTCTAGAGCGGGTTCAATAACACCATAATGATCACGTTCTGGTCCGGGAAAACACCACGTCCATGTCCACCTTCGTTCATCTTCTTCATCGGAGAAATAAAATATAGATTCAATGCTAATCATTGATTTTACAGGAACACATAGACTAACATCAAAATCCTTATTGATTTCTACCCATCTCTCATTAAATCATTTATTTAGTCAAATCATTTATTAGGCATTTTCCTAAAGATCAATGTGTGAGCGTCGGGAGCGGTGATGCTCTGATACCAACTATAATCCCCTATAAAATCTAGTGCAAAACAGTGGCGAAAACACTGTCGAATGGGATTAAATACACAAAGATAAAAGTTCTAACTGTTATAAATTGAGAATGTATAAAATTCTCAAGGATAAAAAAAACAAATGGTCAAGTCTAAACAATTGCCACTTTTATAAAAAAGGGCGAAAATAAATTTCTCAAAAGTGTTAAAACTAAAAACCATAAAAGAAAGCATAAAACAGAGTAGGATCTGCAAACTACTCGCTAGCTCACACAGAAATCCCCAGCAAAGCTAACACCTGTCATGTTATAAACATAACGACCACAATCGATGGGGAGTAACTCGACGTTCTCCCAGTCATATCACATGATATAAATGTTACAGATGTAAATAATATATCAAAGTAAATTGAAATGTTATAAAACATAAGTAACAAAATATGATTACCAAATCACGTTAAAACCAACGTGCTGCATGCTTAAAAGCAAAATATCTCAAATGACAGAATGAAAATAATATAATTCAGGCTATATTTTCACTTTGGCTATACTCCTTGATACCGCAACATCTTACACTAGTTTCGGGAACTCAGTGTCACGCAAAGGTGACCAATTCCAAGTCCACTCACTAGACAACAAACTATAACAGGACTCGTCTTACAACGCAATGCGTAGTCCCAGTCTAAGTACATGTACATGACTCTACGACAATCTGTACCTCCCACAAGGGTACCCAATCATATAGCTGTATAAGAACCCGTATGCCTTAGTTCATTATTCTTTGCCCTTACTTTAGTTATTCCAAACTTAAAAATATCCCAAGGATAGTATATTATTCATTGTATATCATTCAAATGTTCGTAAGTGAACCACACTTTTATTTCTTCAAAACAGGAAGCTTAAAATTTATTTCCAAAAGTATAAAATTTATTTAAGGACTTTAAATAAATTAAGTTACTTAAATTAAACTTTAAAGATCATCCTGTGACTTAAGGCACTTTAGTAAAGACTTATTACTTAGGCTTTAGTAAGACGGAGTTCTACATTAGTTTATAAAACTGAACAGCAGTATTGTAAAATTCATACTTAATTACAAAAAAATCAAAAAGACGCAAGGCCAATTTTAATGGTTTCCTGCAACTTTTAGCTATAACTTTCATTTTTTGACCAACTTAATTACGAAAGTATCAGGGGCCAAAAAATTCATTTCTAAAACCTGTCAGAAAACGTCACCCATAATGTTTCAAGTCATAAATGCACTTTTAGAAAACATTTTAAGTCAAGGCATAATTTTAAACATAAGTAAACATTATAAATCTTCTTTGAGAAAAATATTAGCTACTATATCAAAATAAAAATATATTTTAAAAATGAATCTTTGAGAAAAGTTAGAAACACGTTTTACAAGTGAGCTGTTCACAAGTAATTTATTATGACCAAACCGTAAGTTTAAATCTTATGAAATTTTTTATGCAGACTCTAAACTGTAAAATAACAGGAGTCTATTCTTTACACTTTTGCAAATTTGAAAAAAAAAACAGGTGATATGATTTTTACAAACAGACGAACATATTTGACTGATTTAACAACGGTTTTCATCAAACTTGTAAAATACACCATAAATCGAAAATAATGATTGAACACCTACAAATAATACACAACCTAATACTCCATCTCTATGCCACATATTAAAATCTCGTGAATTTATAATTTAATTTAGTATTTTTAACATAATTAAAACCGAACAGAATCGCTATAATGTAGAAACTGCATCAATACTTTAAATTACGAAAAAAATACTAAAATTCCAAAATAATTACCACAAAAATTCATGGTATCTTAAAATCTATCATTTAACCCAGAAAAATATTTTACACCTCTTGGAAATCATAAAACGAATTTATACCATCCTTATATCATATTAATCGGTTTACTCATAAAACTTGCAAATCAACCAAATAAATTCTTATTGACAAAATAAAATTTATACATAGTCAAAATAATTTATAAACATTAGGAGAACAGAAATTATATGGTTTGAAAATCATATTTATCATTAAATCATCATAAAATATTAAAAATCCAATAATACATACAACTACAACAATTAAATCGATGTAATACCGAGTAACGTCGTAGTTACCTTAATTGCTATCCGCATTAAACAGATACTCGTCTTTGTAAAGATCTCCTTTTTAACCCTTGAATAAGGATGAATAGAGGATGAATTAAGCAATAAGAATGATGAACAATAATTAGGTTTTCTTGAATAAATGTTACGGCTCCAGGAACAAAGAACAAATGAAGAATGTTCTTATTTTTTGTAAAGTGACAAATGAATAAAGAAAAAATGATGTGAAAAGGAATATTAATAAATCAATCCATTATGGCATGGTTTGACTACACTAATCTTACGGTATGAATGAAACAAATGAGAGGATAATTCCTCATTATCATATTTTATATAAAAGGGGAAGTAAGAAGTGTTTGCAAAAAATACAAAGTGCAAGAGATAAAGAAAAGATGTGATTAATATCATACACTTCATACGCCTAAGATTTAGGCGTCAAGCTAAGGTTGACTTTTGCGAATAATGATCTTAATTGATCAGTAAAAAAAAAACATAAAAGTCGGTCCATTTAATAAATCGGACTAATATTCGACTAAGAACAGATTTAATAAAACAAATAAATCAAAACCGTAAATTAAAAGATAAAAATTTAAATCTCATAAATAAGAATTAAAATATATGAGATTAGAAATGAATAAGGATAAAAAGATGGTTCAAAAGAGATAATTTCCAAAGTCCAACGAATTAACTCGGAGTAGAATTATAATACGAATAAATGAATAAATAAAACGAAGCTCCAAAGATTAGAAATATAATAACTCTCAAAACAAAGGAATATTCGAGACATAAGAAAACTAAAGAATTCAAAGGAAGAAAAGAAATGGCTCGCAGGTAAATTCCGAGTCATACAAATCAAATCGTAATCGAAAATAAAATACGGTTACGAAAATAGAATATAAAAATGACGGGTGTTACATCAAGACTGCACCCATATTGTGTTTGCATAAAACCCTGTTTTCAAGGCTTGAATTCCATTAATTAGATGAAGATGCATAACTTTTTCCCATCACTAAAGAAAAATATGACCACTTCTATTTAACATGTGACCATTTAAAAAATTAAATTCAATAACGTCAAACACGTGTCACCATTTATCGTTCATTGAATTAGATGTTCAAATATTGAATTACATGAATTAGATATTTGCTTTATTGTTTAATATGTGACCAATCTAAAGATTGTGACATTTTGTAGAAGGATATAAACATACAGCCGCATTAAGGAAACTTAATGCACGTCTCAACATGTTTACAAAATTATTCAATATGTCACCATATGTTATCATTTCAGATAACTCCATTAGAATATATAAATGAAAACAATTATCCTTAAAATGGTCACATATTATATTTTGGAATATGTTTACCTAAATTTTATTATATGACCATTTGAAGAGTATAAGTCATCATTTTCAGTAAACTAATATATGATGGGGTCAATAGAGTATAGCCAGTTAAATATGGTCACAAATATTGAGGAAATGGAAGCATATTTCAGTATATTACATGTTTACTTAATTGATCAATATGTTACCATCTCTCAAGGTCTGTAAGACCACTAAAACTGGTTACAAAGTACTTTAATATATAAACAAGTGAACCTGATATGGCGACATTGTATTTTGTTCTTTAATCAAAATTTATAACAACTAATATGGGAACAATCTTGGAATTTGATAAAAAAAATTGATACAAAGTCTACTAAAACTAAAATTGTAACAATCAAACTAAAGTTGGTATGTAACACCCCATGAAATGTGAGGAAAGTTGACCCACATGGAAAGAATAAGGAGATCATGAGAAGCTTATAATAGATTTCACCCACCACTTAGTAACAAGGCCTTCTCCTTTTGGGCTTAAGTGAGGACAAATAATGGGCCCAAATGGAGCATCCCATCGTATTGGGATTGTGTTACGACGGTGGCGGGTCGGGTCGTTACAGGTGGTATCAGAGCAACCCTGCGACCGTGTGGTGATCGGAGGCAGTTGGTATACGCTCCTGGAGGCAGTGGTTATACGCTCCATTGTGATCACCCACCTAGCGGGGGAGCATTCTGGGTAGCGGTTAAACTTCCAGACACAACGCGGACGTTGTGCTCCTTAAGTGGGGGAGAATGTAACACCCCATGAAATGTGAGGAAAGTTGTCCCACATGGAAAGAATAAGGAGATCGTGAGAAGCTTATAATAGATTCCACCCACCACTTAGTAACAATGCCTTCTCTTTTTGGGATTAAGTGAGGACAAATAATGGACCCAAATGGAGCATCCCATAGTATTGGGATTGTGTTAGGATGGTGGCGGGTCGGGTCGTTACATGGTAACTGTAATACCCGTACCTTTTGGGACCCTCAAATGTACCTTGGGGTACGTGAGAGGACCATTAGACGAGATAGAATCTACTCAAGAGTGAAAGTATGACCGTACACTAGACCAAGTGTGACCTGGACTAGACATAGTATGGTTGTAGTGGACCGAGTAAAGCGTTTATGCGATCGAGTGTGCACTCAGTCGCGTGGTCAATCACTCGATCGAGTAAGTAGTACTCGGCCGAGTGAGTGACACTCGATCGAGTGGACACGCACTCGGTCAAGTGGCGCTGAATCAGAACACGAGATAAGGAAACCTTGAACCTTTATCCTCATTCATTCTATCTTCTTCCCTCTCACTCCAAATCCTCTCCCTTCTCTCTAAAACCACCACAACCGCAATCCCATGAGATTCAAGCTTGATTTGGTGATTTGTTCATCCTCTTCCTTCTTTCCTCTTACTTGGTGAGTTAAGATCTACCCTTCTTTAATTAGTTTAAATCCTAACATTTGGGGGTTTTGATTTGAGTAATTAATTAGTGATTCTTATATGTAATATGGGTAATTAGTAGGCAATAATAAGGGGTTTTGTAGTGTATAATAGTGTAGGAAGTATTTGTGATAGTATTGTGTGGTTTATATAGGATGAGAGTACATATTTGTGTGTACATATTTGTGTGTCTTTCATCATCATTGCATGTGTACATATTTGTGTGTCTTTCATCATCATTGCATGTGTGAGTTGATTTGTACATCATGTTGGTATTTGAGGAATTGTTATTCATAACATGTTGGGATTAAGTTCATGATGAGTCACATATTTGGTGTTGTATTCCATATTCTATGTATGGTTATTATTGTGTTGTATTAAAGGTCGTTGGTGGTGGTACTTGGTTGTTGAGGAGACGTAGAAAGGTTGGGATACCGTCTTATGCTTGAGTCGCCTCTTGGAACTTTTCACTCCAAGAGGGATGTGCACATTAATGACTTGAGTACGGAGGGACTCGTGTGGGTGAGACACGACGTCTGGCAAGGGATCCGGTTGGCTTCCGGACCCAGTACGTCTGGGCGTGTCCCGGTACCTTGTGGTGAGGCATGGTGTTGTGGGCGTGTCCCTGACACCGGTGATTATCTATATGTCTGGGCGTGTCCCGGTACCGACATAGTGATTGTATGATTGTATCTCATTCATACCATTAGCATGTTGCATATTTAATTATCCTGTTGTGTTTCATATTTATTTATTAAAACTGACGTGTTGTGTGTATGTGTAATTGTCACCTATTTCCGGGGTGGCCTATGTCGATCCATATGATATTTCCGATCATATGGGGAGCAGGTTGAGTACAGGTTGTTTTGGTGTCACGTGGAAGACGGGACGAGCCTTGGACTTGGAGCCGAGTGTCATTTCATTAGAAGAGTATAGTAGTGATGAGTTGTATCATTTATTTCATTTATTCATTAATGGTTATGTAATTCACTAAATACTTTATTTATATTTAATTGTTTCTTAATTGCAACTCCGATTTTACCACCTCGGGAAACCGAGATGGTAACATCCTCCCATTACCTTGACCGGGTAAGAAGAGGGTATTACAATAACAATCACCAACAAATATTCAACAATAGCAATAAAAAGTAAATTTACCGAAACTAAAAATTGAAAAAATGAACTAAAATGGTAAAACATTAAACTAAAAACGTAAAAAATCAAACTAAAAATGATAAGAATCATGGAATTTGTTAAAAAATTTGATAAAAGAATAAAGAAAACACAACAATACAAGATCTTCATCGTACCAACAAAAAATTTGAGAGGTGGAAGGTTTTGTGGAGTTTTGGGGTTTGAATATGGAAGATGAATAAAGAGAGAATATGCGAGGTGAGAAGTTTTGTGTTATTTTGAAAATAACTAGTTTTAGTACCCGTGCAATGCACGGGTTAGTTTTCGTAGTTTAGTGCATGTTATATTGTTTAGGTGCGTTTGAAAATACTTGGCCTTATTTTTATCTGGCAAAGAAATAAAAGAATGGATATCTAATTCTATTCTTTATTGCATACTCGTAACTTTATTTTTCTAATTATTTATGTCATTAGCTAAATATGTGATTCCTTACAAATAGGGAGTGATATACATAAGAGTGTTATACATTGTTGTCTCAACTTCTTTGTTTATGAAATTAAAAAAGCGGCCGATAAAAGTTAAAATTTTGTACATACACATTATTGAATTTATAGTGTCCAGACTTAGCTCCTTATTATGTTTTACCACAAGCGAGTGTCTCACATTAATAAAATAAGGAGAGAGTGGTAGTGTTCCTCTCTCAAGCTCTTTTATCTTTTACTCGTTTATTTTCACAACTTAACTATTAGTTTTATGAATCGACATTTCTATACAAAAAATATGGTTTATAGCGAAAGACCTAAATAATATATTTTAACTATTAGTAAGGAGCTAAGGGCATGTGACTTATGCGAATAAAAATTTTAGAATCAATACGAATTCGATAAATATAACGATGAAATATAATTATATATCTCTCCTATTCTGGATGAACTTTTATGTGAGCCATTTTAACAACTATTCCGATGAATTCCAAGAAAATTGGATACATATTTTTAGAATATCACATTTTATGTTCTAATAATACACTCCATGATACATATAACTTATAAGATTAGATTTGAGAGAAAAGTAAGATGATACAATTCCACACAAGATGTTTCTTTTTCATTAATCCAAGATTGTAATTAAAACAATACTATTATACTCCGTAAAAACTATTATATTTCTTAATTAATGAGAAAAGAAAGTATACAGAAATCATTTAAAAAACATTTATCCAAGAATTATTGTGAATTACATAAGAATATATTTGATGTAGAACAAAAAATTATTTGAAGGCTTAAAATCATTGGAAGTCGGAACACGAATTAGAGAATAAGTATCGGTTATTTACCAATAATCATGCAAAATATTTACTCCGCTTTTAACACTATTAAAATATCAAATTGACATCTTTGTATCATACTTCAACACTTTGACTAAGCAAATTTATTTATAACCTAATAGACAAAATTAAAATAGAAGAGAAGAAAGCCAAAGTTCAATGGTTAAAAGATGGGGATGACAACACTCACTACTTTCATAGTGTCATCAAAGCAAGAAGGATGCAGAATAGGATCCTTGGGATCCATGACCTGGATGGCCTTAACCATACCACTTCTGATGCCATAGAAGGAGCTTTTGTCAAGTATTACAAAAATCTTTTGGGGACACAAACAAATATGGCACAGGTTCATAGAGCTACTGTTCAGAAAGGGAAACTTGTGACTGATGAGCATAGACTCTTGTTAACTACTGTTGTGACTGATAAGGAGATTAAGGATGCTTTATTTTCTATATCTGCTGATAAAACACCTGGACCTGATGGGTATACCTCTCAATTTTTTAAAGATGCTTTTGACACTATTGGGTCTGATCTTATAGAGGTTGTGAAGGAGTTTTTATCTTCTGGGAAAATGCTAAAACAAGTTAATTCTACCACTCTGACTTTGATTCCAAAGAAGGAAAGGCCTCTGACTGTGGCTGATTTTAGACCCATTGCCTGCTGCAATGTGGTCTATAAGGTTATCTCTAAAGTGATTTGTAATAGACTAGCCTCTGTGTTGCTTGATATTTGTTAGTGAGAACCAGAGTGCTTTCTTAAAAGGGAGGGACATTGTAGACAACATCCTGATTTGTCATGATTTGGTTAGGCTTTACAAAAGAAAAGTTTGTTCACCTAGGTGCTTGATGAAGGTTGATTTAAAGAAGGCTTATGACTCAACTGAGTGGGAGTTTATTGGACAAATGTTGCAGGCCCTTGACTTCCCTCCTCAGGTGACTCAGTGATAATGGAATGTATCACAACTCCTTGGTTTACTTTGTCTCTTAATGGTTCCAACTTTGGCTACTTCCAAGGCAAGAGAGGGATAAGATAAGGTGATCCCATGTCACCACTGCTGTTTACTCTTAGCATGGAATACCTTAGTAGGATCTTGAATTCAGTTACAAATACTATGGGGTTCAACTATCATCCTCTCTGTAGAGCACTTAGACTGACTCATCTGTGCTTTTCAGATGATCTTCTAATGTTTTGCAGGGGGCAAGGCTTCAATTAGCATAATTCTTAGAGCCTTTGCTACATTCTTTATTGCTTCTGGACTGGTTATGAATAGTGAGAAGTCTGATATTTATTTCAATGGTATGAGTAATGAGGATGTTCAGTATGTTCTGGGAGTTTCAGGGTTCAGAGAAAGGAAATTTCCATTCAGGTACCTTGGTATTCCCATATCCTATAAAAGAATGGTTGTGGGGGACCGTTCTAGATTATTTGAGAAAGTGGTGTTGAGGATTCGTGGATGGGGAGCCAGGAAACTTAGCTATGCAGGTCGGCTTGTTCTTGTTCAGGCAGTACTATCACAACTCCATAGTTTCTGGTCACGTATCTTTATCATTCCCATTATAGTGATGGATAGAATTGAACAAATCTGTAGGAACTATCTTTGGAGTGGCTCTGATGATTTTCACAAAACTTCTCATGTGGCTTGGGATAAGGTTTGTCTTGACAAGAAATTTGGTGGTCTCGGTATTGTTAATTGCAAACTATGGAATGTGGCTATGCTGGGAAAATATGTCTGGTGGTTAGCTGAAAAGGCTGACCATCTTTGGATTAGATAGGTTAATCATATGTATATCAAAGGTCAGAATTGGCTGGATTATGTCCCATATGCTAGTTCAAGTTGGACATGGAGGAAAATTTGCCAGGTCAAGGATCAGTTCAAGCCTGCCTACTGTACTGGCAAATGGAGTACCAACACAGGGAGATATAATGTATCTGTGGGGTATTCTTGGTTGCAAGGGGATCAGACTAAAGTTTCTTGGTACCCTGTTATCTGGAACATGCTCAATCTTCCCAAGCACTCTTTTATAGGCTGGTTGGCTATCCAATGTAGACTGATGACAAAGGATAGACTGATCAGATTTGGCATCATCAATGAAGGCACTTGTGATATGTGTATGGCGCAGCCTGAGGACCATACTCATCTGCTGTATAGTTGCAGGTTCAGTGCTAGTTGCTGGAATATGTTAGCTGCCTGGTTGGGTGTTGTTTTTCCTAGTACATGGATACTGGACTGGTGCTGCTTGTGGAGATGCCGGTCATTAATGAAAAAGAAGCTTGTTATCACTGCTGTTCTGGCAATGGTCTATCAGATTTGGATGGCTCAAAATATTTGTCGGTTGGAGAGTAAGTTACTTCATCCTTCTTATGTGGTCAATAATGTTCAAGCCATGGTGAAAAGAAGAGGACATGATTGGAAGTGGACATCCAAGTATGAACGTATGCAATGGACACCTTGGATGTAAAATACTTAGTATAGTTTAGGGAAAAAGTGTTGTTAATGGTTACTTATATTGGTGATTATGTACTTCATCTCCTTAATTATTAATATAATTTTCACATTTCACCAAAAAAAAATAGAAGAGAAGTGTAACACACGGAACTAAAGTGTATGAAATAGTGAAAGACAACATAGTACAGTTTATAAACTTTTGGCAATTGGTATTTCAATGATTAGAATATATAATATAAACTGTCAACCACTTATTTGAGATTCATGCTACCATTTGATATTGCATATACACCAATATATAAAAAGAAAAGCCGGCAAAAATGAAAAAGTCATTCAAAACAAACAAAAATATGTAAAAAAGATTCATACCCATAATACTAATTTCATGCAATGTTATTAATATGTGAGTATATATCATCCTCCTGCAATTTGAAAACATAATAAAACTAATAAATAAGATTCTAATTAATTCAATATATAATAAAGAAAAAAGTTAAAAAATAATTTAGTTATCTATGTATATTTTGCATACCAATTTTTTTGACTAAAATGGAATTATGATTATTATATAATGGTGAGGGAAAAGTAAAAAGATCATTATTATATATAGGTAATAAATTTAAATAAATAAGTAATTGATAACCAAAGTTATGAGAGGGAGATAAAAGGTTTACATCAATTTTTTATTTTATTTTTGTTAATGTGTGTATCTTGCGACTTATACTTTTTAAAAAAAAAATTCTTTACTTATAAGCATGTGACATATCACAATCGAAAATGACTTTTTTTTTATCGCACATGTCTTAGTGAGATGTTTAGTCTTACATATTTATAATATTGTATAGAGGTGACATGAAATTATTTATTTGAAAATTAACATAGTGGAACAAAATTAACTCTATCAGTTGTATAGCCAATGTCAATACTTTTGTAGTCTGTTTTTTTTTTCCAAAGTATAGTACAAAAGTACGTGATTGTATTGACAATTCTGGTATCACAACTTTAACACTGTTATTATATAAACTTGAGAATACAAGGATCAATATTCACATTAGTTAAACATAATGGTAACTTTATATTATATTTTAATTTATATACCCTAAACTTAAAAACAATAAAATATTTTAGAACTCAATTCTTTAATAAAAATAAAATAAAATCTCAACATTAAAATTTCATTATTTACTTTTATGTTTTATTGTTGTTAATTAATTTACTCTTAAAATAAAAAAGACAATGTTTAATGTTCATTATGCTCAAACATTATGTTTAATGTTTCAAATTCTTTTTACTTTTTTTTAAAAAAAAATGGTGATGATGTGGCTGGCTAACTCTCTATTAAAAAGGAGAATGATGAGTTTTGGTGCTTTAGATTGTCTTTTTATATTATTTATTGATAGATAGATAAATGAAAGCAGGTGGAAAAATACAATAAATAAGAAATGAATAAAGAGAGAATCACGTGGTTAAAAAAGGGAAAACATAATACCACAACAAAATTACTAATGCTACTCGTTTTTGTGAGACGGTGAATAATAACATTCTCTTAGATTTGCCTTCTATTGGTGTGACATTAACAAAAAGGATCGTGACATTATCAATCCCCTTAAAAAACTTCCTTGGAAAAGCAAGAATTAAATATAATTATATAATACCAAAGAGTCAAGTCTCAAATTGTATGAAATCCGTTACATTACAAAATAGTGGGCCTCCTCTACCATTTTACTTTATACAGTGCTATTTGACCCGTCGCAAGTTTGTGACGGATACCTCCGTCACAAGCAAGACGGATTGTACGATAAAATAGGTTCTATTTCAATTTTTTTTTTGACAACAATAAACTGAGATTAAATAAAGAGAGTCAATTACAGTACAAACTCCGGAGTACCGAAGTCCTTTAGACTATTAGAGCGTCAACTAACCGAACTAAAAGTACATGATAATGAAGCAGAAACACTAAGACGACATTTCTTGTAGGGAGGATGATATAAGTTGTCAAAGTAGAATTGATCTGTCTCCTTTCTTTTAGACCTCGTAGCCACCGGAATTTTCGTTGTGTACCTGCAAAGAGAAAGAGAAAAATCCACAGAAACGAAAGATCTTCTCTTCCGATGAATACTAGCTTGGGTCACTTGTCTTCCGATAAACTTTGCTTTGTGTCCCTCCTTACCTCTACAATGCTTGATCTTGCTTTCCTTAACAGTACTAAACTGAAACTGGACCGCAGACATCTTACTTACCTGAGCGGAATTGGATGAAACCCGCTTCTTTTTAGCAATTTGGAAAACAACTTCCTCCAGAACCACCTTATCACTCTCAAAACTTAAAGTTGGTTGCTCAACTTGCTCCTTGGGTAAAGGAGAAGAAGAAAGGGGAACTTCTGCTGCCCGTGAAATGTCTTCATGGGGAGTTCCCGTCTGGATAGAATTTTTAGGGATGAGGGGACGAACCCTCATGAAAGATAATGAACTTGCATGGAAAAAGGATAAATCCTTCCCAACTAACAATTTCTCATAATCGTGGGGTGAGATTTGCAAACTATTTTTAGCTTGCTTTTTACTGGTGAAGGAATATTTTGCCAGTTTTTCATTCAAAGGATGAGAGGTAGAGTCATTAGTCTCGGCTACCTGCGGAGGATTAGTCTCACAGGTGGTGTCAAAAACTATAGAAATTTGATCAGAACTTACTTCAATGTTCATTGATTCCATACTAGAAGAGGAACTCCAAGAAGCTACGGCCGAAGTGTCAGCCACATCATCACTAAGAAGTGGCTTCTTACCTTTACTAACAAAGCCTAACGGGTCAAACGGAGCAGCAGCACGCTTACCATTAGGGTTGATCGTGAGTTTGTCAACCACGACATGACGCTCCCGACTAGCTTCTGAATTTTTCGGATCAAGTTGCAAAATATGCTCAAAGTCATGTTGAGCCTCTTTGAGTAAATGCAGTTGCTTATAAGCTAAGCCTCGATGGTACAAGGCTTTGACATTCGAAGGGTCACAAATTTGCAGTAACGACTAGCCAAAACATAATGACAGAGCTTCAATTCGCACGCTGCTAAATTAAGAACAAGGGACAAGGCTAAAGAAAAGGTAGCATGCTCATCACAGGAGGGCAGAAACCCAACAAAGCACATACAATTTAAGGCTTGTTTGTAAAGAGTACCCGCAACCGATTTTTTTTTATTTTTGAACAGAGAATTTCCCCTATCTTTCATCAAGTGGATAGAGGAGAAGGATTGCTTTCCTAAACTCATAATCGAGGCAATCAAACCCTCATCATCCACAACGTTGTCATCGAAAATAAACAACTCACTAAGGTTGCAAATAAAAGATTGATAGTCCATTGTAAACGAAATGCGAACAAGGAAAGAAGGCGAGCGAAAAGAGAAGAAAAACTTAGCGGAGAAAGAGTCGCAAATCAGGCAACAAGAAAGATAAAAACTACTACAACCATCCATCCACACAACACCAACCCAAACCACCTCCGTCAAAAATTCGACCATGGAGAAGCAAAAGAAAAGATACCACCTTAAACAACGACACCAACCACCTCTGACTATGGAAAAAGCCTAATGAAAAGTAAGCTGCCTTACATATGAAGAAAAACTTGGAAGATGCACTGCTTACTAAAAGACGATTAACTGAAGTCAAGCCAACAGAAGTCGGAGTCATAACTTAGCCAAAAGAAAAGCAACTGATCAGAACACACACTGATAACACATGTCTCTTTATGACTAACAATTGCTTGAACAAAGTCCCAATTACCAAGCAGACAAACTGAAGTGAAAGCAGACATATATAGATGACATTCAACAAGGCACAAATTATTAACCAAATCCATTAAAATGGGAACTTGGAGCACTGAAACAGATCACAAACCAGGCGAGAAAACGAATTTTGAGGGTAGAGAAATTAACCCCAAATTAGAGAGGACTTTAGAAATAAGTAAACCAAAACCCATTAAAGATTAAAGCTTAACCCTTTAATGGTTAGAAGACAAAAAAAGAACACAAGTGAATTGAACTTGTTACTCAAACCTTTCAAATAAACCAGAGAAAGGGATCGGACAAACCGACATAAAGAAAGGGGAAACTAACCGACATGATGATAACAAGGCAGCCGAAGATCAGAGATAAAGAGGTCCGATTACGGGCCGAACACCGTAGCAGTGCTAAGAAGACTCGGCTCGGAGCACAAATTAAAAAAAAAAGAGGTTGAAGGGGAAAGGTGGTTAAAACAAAACGGAGCTAGAACGGAATCAAACCATGGTCGAGCATTTGAGGCCGCGGAAGATCAGCCGAAGGACGGCCCCATCTCCGGCGCCGCCGGAGGAGAGTAGGGAAGGACAAGGAGGATGGCGGTGGTAGTAGATCAAAGTTTACTTAAGAGGGGAGGAAAGGTAGAGAGAAGGGGGAGAGTTTTTGTCGGTCACTCAAATCGGATGGTTGTCTTTTATAAATTAAAGTCCTATTTCAATTTGTTCCAAGCACAAAAAAAAAAAAAAAAAAGATTATTCCTCCCTAAACCTCTGCTTGCTTTACTTAATCAAAATCAAATAGGATTATTCCTCCCTAAACCTCTGCTTGCTTTACTTAATCAAAATCAAATAGGATTAATCCCAAAACCAACTCTCTATTTGTTTCCTTCCTCGTTGGTTGCAAAAATTGGAATTTGTTGTGAGCTGAAACCCAGATTTGTGAGCTCCAACCTTAAAATTTGCCAATTTGGGGAGATACCCATTTCGATTGAACCCTAATTTGAGAAACCCAATTGAAAAAATCGAACCTGAACAATGGCAGATATGTCGACATCTTCCCCAAAACCCTTACAATCCCAGAATGTAATGGACCCGTCTTCACAAATGTCACAAAACCCATCTAATAGTAACAACATGAACATGGCTTCTCCTTCTAATCACTCACATAATTCTCCTTCTCGAATTGCTTCTCCTTCTGTTTCCCAAATTTCACAATCTTCCCAACAATCGCAACCGCAACAACAGCAGCAGATTAATCAGAATGTCAATGTTGCTGCTTTGCAACAGCAGCAGCAACAACAGTTGTATCAGCAACAAGTACAACAACAACAACATCAACAGAATTTGATGGGTATGAGTGGGGGAATCGGAACTGCTTCCAATAATTTGATGGGTCTGCATCGATCTGGGTCTATGACTCGGATTAATCAGCAATTGCAACAACAACAATCTCAGCAGTCGCAACAACAACAACAACAACACCAGCTACTAATGAGGCAGCAACAAGCTGCGTTATATGGGCAAATGAATTTTGGTGGCTCATTGTTGAATCAACAAATTAGACAACAGCAGCAACAACAACAGCAACAGCCGCAACAACAGCAGCAGCAGCAACAACAGGTTCAACAGCAGCAACAACAACAGACACAACAGCAACAACAACAGCAGCAGCAACAACAACAACAACAACAGATACAGCAGCAGCAACAGCAACAGGTACAACAGCAACCACAACAGTTGAGCAGTGGGAATTTGCCGCGGTCCTCAATAATGAGTCAAAGTGGGAACTTGCAAGCTGCTGCTGCTGCTCAATATAATAATATGCAATCTCAGTTGCTCGGATCGGTATGCTATTCTTTCTTTCTTGGCGTCTTAGTTTGTTGTTACCAGTGAGTATGCAATGGTGTAGCATTTGGAATCCAACCATGTGTCACTTGTGAGTTTTGTTAATATTTAGTTACAATTGAATCTCAAACTTATCGTCCCCGTTGAATTTTGTTGGGCAATGGACGTCGATTATGATCCATAATTTCTCAGGATATATGTTGAGATACAATATAAATGGGATTCGGGGAGTATTTTATTATAACAAAGTGCTGAAGGCTAGCAAATACTTCTCTAATAAGAAGAAGGTCAATTTCAAATCATTTACATATTTTCTCTTAGTTGACAAATTTGAACTATGTGGTGGACATAATTTTAGTTTTCTTAGGGTCTTATATCATTGAGATGGCTAAGAATAAATCCCATCATTTGGTCTTGATTGAATTTGAACTGTGTGGTGGACACGTGCTCTCCCATGGTAAATGGTGGCTTTGAAATGTGTTCGACAGTGACTGTTGTTAATGTTTCTAGGATAAATTGCTGAGTGCTATGTGTATTGAGTGTGAAGAATAAATGGTGTCTCTTTATGTTAGTGACGCTAGTATTATAGTGATATTTTGCAGCGAAGGTAAGGGAGGAGGGAAAATAATGCTGAGTATGATAAGTGTTGTGAACTTCGTGTGATTTTTTGCTGCAAGTTTAAATTTGAATATTTGTGGTGTGAAAATACTCAAAGTGTAGATTGGATAAAATTTGGACGAAGCCGTAACTTGCCTATACTTGTAGCGTGTACTTCCACACAGATGTTCAGTATATGGAATATCATGACCATCCTTCCTAATTGTCTCCCTCTTCTTTTTGAAAATTTATAGCCAAGACAAAGAGCGAGTATCCTACAGGAGTCACAATTTCAACGGCCAAATAATCTTGGCCAATCTATGCAAATGCAAGCACTGCAGTTGATGGGTTTTGGCTCGCAAATTAGGGCAAATGGTCCTATCTCTTATGGACAACAGCGGCTTAACCAGGCTCAGTTGACGCAGCAGTTAACACAGCAAACTGCACTTTCATCGCCTCAGGTATGTTTAATTGGAAACACCTAATTTCTGCGTGGCTCTAAGGTTCTTTTGGTGGTTGCTACAAAACAACAACATTAGAGCCTTAAAATTACAAAATGATTTGGGGTTGGCTAATTTTAGAACAATTTGTCTATTTTTTTTTTTTTTGCGAGTACTACAGCTTGTTCGGGTACAATTTATATGTTCACTCTATCAATGTAAATTGAAAGGATTATTGAACATTGACTATAGTAGGAAGCTAGAGTTTTGGGAGATTTGCTCCTTCCTGATTATAAATGTGTGCTTCATAATCATCTCGGTCTTGCTCTGTCTCTTTCGTATAGAACACGATTCTGTCAATGTTTGCTCAAAGGAGCAGAAACTTATAAAGGCTGACCAGGACAATACGTTCCTCTTTTAAGTGTTTTCCATCACTAGCTAGAATCTTTGCTTTCTGTTTGTATATTAGTTGTCCATCTTCTTTTTCGTGTAAAAGATTATTCACGGTTTTATACATCGAGATTTGTAGGTTTGTGGTTCTCGTGAAATTTTTCGAGGGCTTAATTTATTTTTGAATGTTGTGTGTCCCTTTTTTGGGGTAGTTTTTACAATATTTCCCTGTGTTTTCTCAAATTCTAGGATATACCCTCGGTTTCTAAGACCATCTACTGTACATATACTCAATGATTAGTTCTAAATTATCCGAAGAATCTAATCTAGGTTTTTAGTGGTTAAATTTTGTCATGATAAGTTGTTTATTGATGAGTAAACAGTGAATGCTCCACATATTATGGATGAATAGTCGACTAAAATTGTCCAAACGTAACATTTGAAAGAGAACTGTGGAGTATTTAGGTTTCTTGAAGAACTTTTAATTGTGCTTAGGGGTACATCGTTTTGAAAAACTAGGGGTATAACATAGAATTTGAAAAGACACGGGGTGCATAGTAGAAAAGCCTTTTTGGTATAGTGTATTATATTGTTGCTGTGTTATTATCATTGTAATTGGAGAAAGGAAGATAACTAGAGCAAGAAAACGGAACATGTTCTGGCTGATCACTGCTAGTCAGGATCTATTTTGTTAAAGAATCAAAATTTTGATCGAAAAAGGTAAAACATATGATATGTGTCAAGTGTCAACTGAGCTTACGAGTGTTTCTTTCTCTCTGCATCTGTACTATAAAGAACTCAGCTTGGCATTAAACTAAAAATATAGTTATGCCTTCTTTTCACTCCCCATGTTTCTTGGTGTTTTGGACCATCTGATAATGACACAATTTGTAGAAAATGCAGGGTCAAAATTTACAACGAACCTCATCGCTGGCATATATGAACCCACAGTTGTCTGGCTTAACTCAAAATGGACAGACGGCTTTGATGCAAAACAATTTGACTCAGCAACAATGGTTAAAGCAAATGCCCACTGGAATGACTGCGTCCGGGTCGACATCTTTACGCCTCCAGCAACATCAAAGACAATTCTTGATGCAGCAGCAACAACCCGGTCATATCAGTCAATCATCTCATTTGCAGCAAAATATTCCCCTAACTTCCCAGCACTTGTCTCAGTTGACTGGGCATCCTCAACTGCAACAGCAGCCACAACAGCCGACACGGCAGCTACAACAACCACAACAGCAACCACAACCACAAACACAAACACAGCAGCACCACCACCAGCAACCCCTCCCTCAACAGCTTTCTCCTAGGCTACAGGGACCATCAGGACAAAAATCAGTTAGCCTAACTGGATCACAACCCGATGCTACCGTATCTGGGGCAACCACTCCAGGGGGGAGTTCAAGTCAAGGAACAGAAGCAACAAATCAACTTCTTGGGAAAAGAAAGATACAAGATTTGGTTTCTCAGGTAATGCCTAGCTCCAAATTTTCCTGTGCCTTTTGCAGCTTAACTGAAAGAAAACTGTTCTATATCTTTTTTAGAGGGATGCTAAGTTTAAAAAAAAAAAACATGCCTTAGGCGCGCTTAAGCTTGATGCTCTAGCCAAAACACCTTAGATCGCCAGGTAGGTATAGTCCAACTAGCGAGGCACACTATTATTCAATTTCATATGATTTCCTTTTATTTATTTTTATCGTGCTCTTTTCTTGCCACAAGTATCTTCTCTTTTACATTTTTAATGATAGTCCTCTTAAAATCTGTAAAAAGGTACTTTTGTACAAAATTTTATTTTGAAAATCAAATTTGTTTGCATAAGCACTTGCCACGGGCCTCATTGCCTTGATGCATCTTGTGCCTTTTAAAACTAAGAATGGATGTTTAGGTGAACTAAAAAATGAAGGTATTCTGACATTTTTTTTTCCCATCTTTTTGTCAAAAGTAAAAAAAGCATATGATGTCTATTTCTTTGTGCAGTTTCTATCTTTCAAGGCTATTTTGTCAGGTTGAAGCCTCACCTGTACTAAAAACTGTCAATTTGAAATTTATAACAAGTGATTTAGATTCTGTGAGTTGTTCATTTTTTTGCTTGCATGGAGTTATATTCTTAGTAGTAGTAAGATGTATATACCACTCTAAATTCTTTATAGAAATTTCTTTCATCGGCTATTCAGCTTTTCCTGGGACAGCCTATCTCCCTTTCCCAAATACGTAGGATCTTGTCAAAGGCAAATTACTTGCTGATGCTTTAAGATGGCAATAGTATTCCTATTATGCCCTGTTATATGTAGGCTTGTGGCTATATGTGTTCCCCTCTACTTGTGCCTTCTTGTATCTGTTATCACATCTTTCTTGCTTGGAAGATTAAGTTTTATGATCAGTTTCAGAATATCTTACGGCTATTTTTATGGATTTGATTAATACCAGGTTGATGCACGAGGGAAGTTGGATCCTGAAGTTGAAGACCTTCTTTTGGAAATTGCTGATGACTTTATTGATTCAGTGAGTCCTGCTGCTAGTCTATCAGAATAACATGTGCACTGGTTTCCATTTTTGGTAGTTTATTTGTGATTATGTGAACCTATCAGAATACCAGATCAAGTCACAAAGTGGTATCTCGAAATTGTACTTGATGCAATCATTGCAGACATGGTCGTGGATATCGTGGCAATTTTTTGAAAGAAGCTTTTATAGCTATTTTAATTGTATATTGTCGGTTTCGTAGCATGTTAATGATGTAAACGAATCTATAGAAACTATTTTGGCCAATAATATCATTTTATCGAGATAACTAGGCCACAAAAGTGCTTTTACGGGCCGTATTGGACCGATTTGAGATATAACTTGGTGATCTTGGGCGGTTTTTACCTTGACCATATCACGATATCTTGAATTGCTTCTGTTACCGATACATCTCGGGTTATACAATACGTATCTGCTGATAATTTGAACCATGTTTGGTTATTAACAGTCAGAAATACATGCTTTTGTTTTCTACCTCACCACGTGGATGGCTAGAAGTAAACTTGCCATTATCTACAAAATTTGTTTTCTTATTATTTTTATCGCTTGTTATCACATGGGTTTGAACTAGTAGACATGTTAATTTCCTAAAACTATTCCAATTTTTATTTATTTTACGTGGAAACATTCGACATGCTACCTCGTATGCTTAGAACTCCCTTCTTAAGGTTCTTTCTCATTGCAGGTTACTACATTTGCATGCAATTTGGCTAAGCATCGGAAATCTTCTACGTTGGAGTCAAAGGATGTTTTGCTACACCTAGGTTTTGTTCTAAGCTTCTTATAATTCTCGATTGGGCTATTAATTTGCGATAGTTAGTCATATTTTATTAATTTGAACAGTATATTGACCGGTGGACTAGATATCTTGAGTTGAATTTGTTTTTTTTTGCTGTCAAGAGTATGATACTGTCTTACAACTGTTTCTTGCAGCAAAAAATTTCAGAGATAACATGTGAAAGAGGATCAGTTGATAAATTTTAAAACCTTTGAAGTTTGAATAAACGGATTTGGAGGGAGAGGAAGGGAATGAATAGATGTCGTTTCCCGTGTTAGTAAATTGGTATGAAGGGAAATGAAGAGTTCCATTTTTCCTTCGACAATGCAAATCAAAATCCTCCCAACATAGAAAAGATTTCGTAGAAAACTTGTTCCATTCCCCCCTCCTCTCCCGTCCTAAGATCCTATCCAAACAATGCCTTGAGCTGAAAAGTGATTGTTCTGTTTGCAGCATTTTTTTAAAGGCTAAAACCATTTCGCACATGAAGTACATTCAACAAATATATTAGATCAGGAGTGGAGTAAGTGGGGAGAGATCGCTGATTTTGTTTCCTTGCTCCCTCCCACCTTATAAGGCTTTTGGGTTTTCAAACATTTCTATTTGCCTATTCTCATTCTGTTTCTTGTTTTGGTTTCTTGTGGAAGCTGGTGAGATCATGGGAGAGTTCTTGATGTTTTGTTGCATACTCGTGGCGTTATGGACCCAGTGTTCTCAGTCGCATCATCACAGTAGTGTCAGGCTTATACCCTAACAAACCCCTTTGATGCTAAGAGAGGGGTGATAAGGAAAATAACAAATGGCTTTACATGGCTTGCCAAATGAAAATTAGAAATAAAGATGAACATTGCACTACTGTCTTTCTAATTGAAGATCTGTCATTGCAGAAAAAAATTGGCGCCTCACAATTCCAGGGTATTCTAGTGAGGAACGGAAGGGAAACACAGCCAATGTAAGCTCTTGCTTTGGATTTTTTATGGCTGCCATTCATTTGTTATTGTAGTTTACGTGGGCCTTGCATATCGTGTTTCGAGTTAAAACTGAATGAAGGGCGGGAGTTGCATGGAGGAAACGGGTTATCAAATTTCTCTGGTTTCAATGATCCCACTCTACTAGGTAGTATCCCGCGCTTCGCGCGGTCTGTTTGAATATTTTATTATTATAATTGAAGAAAAATATTATAACTGATATATGACATTTAATATTTTTAGTTATAAATAGAAATAGATTAATCTTTTTCAAATAAAATACATACCATTTTAATAATAAGTAATAGTAATAGATCATAGTTAGCTATGCATGATCAATATTTAATAAGTATACAATAATTATTTGAGGATATAATTAAAAAAAGAAGCATTTTTTCTCCCTTTCTCATGTATTTTATTATGCAAATGTCTAATATCATTATTTTTGTGGTGAATATTCATATGGATGTCATGCGACATGGCACATATACTCTCGTTACTATATTGTCTATATCCACTTGAACTCGTGATATGTACTTCTATTTAGTATGTACATAAATTTTTGCGACAAAATTTATTATTGTTTTTTCAATGTTTTTTGTTAGGTCGAATTTCTTTACTCTTTGCCATATACATGGTATAGATTTAACTAATATTTAATATCATATTAATTAAAATAAAATGTATTCGAACAATGCAATAATCAACATCAATTTCTTAAATTAGATCATTTCACGATACGTTATTTTCAAATCAATTAGTAGTTGTTCAAAAGGGTGTGAATATAATTTTATACATTTTTTTTTATATATAACATATGATGCTTAATCAAATACTCTACAAGGTCTAAACCCTAACTTATTCGAATGTTTTAGTTGTGTCTTACATAGTTAAATGTGCTATGTGTCAAAACATATTTATAAGAAAATTTCAAGTTTTATTTTTTTGACACAACTATATATAATGATATTTAAGATTTTACTTATAAACAAATTAGATTGAACTTTCTCAAGTATACTTTTTTGAGGTTTAACATCAAAGTATTTTAAAATATAATGTATAAAATATTTAATTAAAATGCACTCTCTATCACTGTGTACATACATGCTCGTTATCACACTTTTTAAACCCTCATCATATGTATTTAAGTCGTCGAATATAATTTGCTCATTCACACATTATAAAAAATTATCTCTTATAGTTATCTTTAATTTTTTTATAAATACAACGACTCTTACAAATTTATTTTGCTTGTGTGCTCGATGGATCTAATGGTCTAAGTTTTATAACTTTAATTTCTCGAAATGTTTATTTTACTCGAACGTAAAACATTGTGAGATACTCACTTGAAACACCCATACATATCAAAATATTTCAATTAATGTAACGGAAATTATATTTAACTGGAAGCAATATTTCAATTAATACGTAATGATTTACATCTTAGAATTTTTATCAAGATATTTTTTTTACTTGCTCTGTTTTTTATATATGACTTTCTCACATTTCGTGACACTCATTTTTCTCCTCAATATCTCTTAAAATATAAGACTAAATATTATATGTATACTCATATGAAAGATCTTTTCGTAAGGAATTTAATGGTAACATTTTCATAATTTTTGAACAAATATATTTTTGTAAATATTAAAGTCAAAGACTTGCCTCGAAAATGCAAAACGTTAAATATAAAATAACGCAGGGAGTAATGAATTTAAAATCAAATAACCGTACTTATTTGCTGTAATTAATAAATACCGTAACATTTTTTAAAACTATAATTAATACTTTGCCTAGATTTATACAGTATTTATTATGTTCATACTTAATAAGATTTGGATTTCACAAATTCTTATATGAGATAGTCTTACATGTGAGATGAATCAATTAACCTTGTAATTATTGAGGAACACAAAATTAACTGCATTGGTCTCACATGTGGGATGGTCTTATACGAGACTGTTTGGTTTTTCTACGGGAAAGAAAAAGAATGAGATTTCACTAAAGATACTAATAGAAAATGTTGATGTCGTTATCATTCACATTATTGGCATACTCATCATATTTAGAAGTTGGAGTTTCATTTAACTTAGCATTTCCGATGGTTGCAGCCTTCAACTGATCTTCACAAGAAGCGCCTTAATATGGTATGTTTGGATTTCTTACATATGCACGCAACTATGCAAGTCTGCAGTTTTTCACGTGGCACTGAATCTTCTTGTGTCAAAACAATGTGTGTATGCTAGATTCGTGCTTTGATGCAGTCCTCCCAGTCAGAATCCCATGCAAATAATTCAAAAGGCATGGTGAGACAGGGGCTTGATAGCTTGACTAGTGCTAGTCACATGATGAGACCGTCTCCTAGTTCAGAACAACTTCTAGCTCAGTCAGCTTCTTCTCAAATGCTTCAGCAAATGACTAGATTTTGAAAGATTTACCTCCTCTTCTCACATCAATTGGGTGTACATTTAGGTAAGTATTTTATTTACTATAACAGCAACATTACCGCAAGTGTTTCAAGGCTCCCACAAATAGTGGGGAGGGATGTTTCAGATGTACTCAACCTTACCTCTGTGCTGTTAACACAGAATGACCCTATAATGAAAAGTGCTTTAAGAATTGCATCGAATGGCGTCTACTTCAAAATGAAGAAGTGCAACCAATTTAGTGATCCATTTTGCTTGTACAAAATATTAAGCAACTTCTTTGTTCCGAACTTATACAACTGGTTATAGAGATAAAGTGGAAACAATCGAACTTTGGCCAGAGCCTAGCCCATTTTGCATTTCTGTTGGAGAAACAACTTATGCATTTGATATAACTTTGATTAGGCGTTTCAAGAACAGTCTTTTCCTGGGTGTCTACGTCAAATGGAAGGACTTTCAATTGTTTTGGAAAGACTGGCCTATCAGTGTGTCAGTGCAGAAATATATATATTTTTTTCTATCCTTTTTCCCGACTTTATGGCTGGCTGCAGTTGAGTTGGTTTTGGGACGGATCAATCGGCAAACGGGTCAATATGTTTTCTTTTATTCAATTCTAATTCTTGGCATTTACCACCTCGATTTTTTTAGTGCTACTCGTAACCTAGGTTGCACGGACACGGCCCTTTCACGGTGTCCACGTGTCCGACACGGTGTCGGACACGGACACGCCTAGGACACGGCTCAAAACGTGTCCGACACCTCAAAAACCGTGTCGGCGGTTTTATTTTCATTCACGGCGTGTAGGACACGGTCCAAAACAATTGGACACGGCCCGTATTTGATGGACACGGCATTTATGCCTTTCAAAGCAACAAAATTCAATTGGATAACAGTACGACCCCCAACAGCCGCCGCCCCTCGTCGCCGATACAAGACCTCCTCGCCGTCGCCGCCAGCCTCTCGTCGTCGACACCACATTCATTCCAGGATAATCATTTTCCCCTAATTTCTTATTTCTTATTCAAAATCAATTTCCCCTAATTTCTTATTCTAGGGTTTTGCTTGGTTTTCTCTAATTAATCATAATCAGTTAATAGAACATAAACAAAGGGTATTATTGATTTGGTAAATCATACAAATGAACAAAAATTAGGGTGTTGATTTTTTTTTTTTTTAAATTTGGGAGAATGGTGGTAACTGGTAAAGTGGTAAGTAATGGCAGAAGGGAAAACGACAGGTTTGCAAAAAGATAAGAGATGAGGGGTTGTTTTTAAGTGAGTTATTACAAAAAGAAAAGAGAATGTGAGGTGGTTTGGGTTTGTGATTTGGAGCTTCGATACTTTTTATTCCTTTTATTTATTAATTTAGCAAGACTTAAATGTTTATTTGTAATTTGAAATTTTGTAGTTTGTAAGACGTATTTGATTTTGACGTATAAGATATTAATATTGGTTGTCATTTTACGATTTTGTGGTCTTTAAATGACCAAAGTTTAGATGTTGGTTATAATGTTCTTCAAATTCCCTTTATTTTAATATATATATTGATTTTTTTTTTTTGCCGTGTCCGTGTCCTAAAAATTTTGAAGTGCCGTGTCGCGTGTCGTGTCCGTGTCCGTTTTCGTGCAACCTAGCTCGTAACTTGTACTCCCTCCTATTCAACCTAATGTTCCCCTTTCCCTAATATATGTGAGGAGTATTATAATGAAAGGGGAACTATAGGCTGAATAAGAGGGAGTACCTTTTTCCGTCTATATTTCAGGTATACAATCTTCATTTATCAATTTTTTTTCAATAGGTTCTGTTATTCAATTCTTTTTTCATCCGAAGTTATAATGGAATAAAGTAATATGACTTGGTAAAGGTCTAAACTGGCTATACTTCTGTTTCTTGTAAAGTGGCAATCATTCAATGCAATTCTCGACACAATTTTCATAGTAAGTCTTTTGGAAACATCATCACCTGTTTGTCCTTATCATAGGATTAAGGATGCATCCATTCAACCCCTCTTGCTATGCCATTTGCAGGAGCCCTTGAGAAATTTGTATGTCATAATTTTTGTCATTCAATTCTAATTCTTTTCCTTCAATTTTGTAGGCCGGATAGAACATGAGGGCTACAGCCTACAGGTCTTCACAGCTAGGGTATACTCAACAACTGGGGAATTTTAGATAGAACATGAGGGCTGATAAACTGGGCATATGTATATTATTGTTGCAGTCTGCAGATGGTGTCCTGAAAAGAATGAACAAAAATATAGGTTATTTATGGCGGTTCGCAATTCTGCTATCCGATATCAATTCGAATATGAACTTCTATGTCTTGTAACTTTATATCGTGTTTCCCCTTCTGGAAAACATTAGATGAATTCTTATTGTAGTAGTTGTGCATAGGCGGGACACGGGAGCTTCTTTATAACATTTTGATGTCAAGGTTTGATTGTCACTTCCTCTCTTTCACGTGTGTTTTGTTCTTCAATTTAAAATGTATTAGTATTGCATTGAGCTTAAGGCTTTGAGAATTGCTACCGCCTTCTTTTTCTACCTTCTCTCACGAAGTAATAAATAAATATAAATTAGCCTACTTGCATATCAATAGTTGATTGCAAAATGTATTATATTTAATCGTTCTATTAGAGGTGAAGATTGGAAAGAGGTCTTTTGCAAACTTGTGAGAAGTATACAGTAGTGGTGGCTTCGTGTATACAACCGTTTATCACAAGAAAATGCTAGTTTAATCGTGTGTTTATGGGGAATATTTGTACAAAGTTGTGAGTAGCTTCTCCATACCAAAATTATACAACTTGTTGCTCGACCCATTTTTCAGTTCGGAATTATAGTCTTTGAGTTGAATAGATTGATACGGAGTATTATTTCATTTTTAGATTTTATTTTAATTATTTAAACATAGTTTTGAGGTCGTAGACGATGTTCTTAATTGGAGCATGTAAAGGAATAGATTCAGATTTTGTTTTGGAGATAATTTTGAATTTTTTGAAGAAGTTATCGAGCTTTAAATTCCCGTTATAAATCGCAATCATTCGTTTACTTTTTATCCTTTACGTAATTACAAGTTGAGTTTATCCTTGTCACCTATGGCAATTGGCAATTGGTGAGGAGTGTTAGAGACATAGAGGATGGAAGTTGTTAAAAGGATTAGAGTGAGATGCCCATCAAAACATGAGGAGTATCATATGATTGTTGACATCGTGGTCAACTTGAATTTCTCTAGCTCGTCGACAAATTTAAAGCTTGATAATGACATCAACGGAATATTAAAGAAGTGAGAAGATTAATTTTTGAAGGAAAAAGTGAGAAGATTATTAGGGTGTGGAGGGAGTAACACATAACCGAACGATATTCTATTTTCGATTATTAAACTCTAAAAAACATCAACAATAATAGGACAACATTCTTTAGAGTGCAACAAAAAAACGACTTTATCCCATTTTAAAGTTGACTTTGACAATTAGATTTGAGATATAATTGGAGACGAGTTTTAAGATTTTTTTTTTTTTTTTTAAAAAATATTAAGATTCATAGTCTTTCAAAATATAAATAACTAGTTCAGGGAGTGTTTTCTTCCGTTTGAATGTGACCGTGTGTTGGGTATTAGAATTAGTGAGGATCGACCTTTGGATGAATGGTGTTGGGATGCTGAGAGGGATGGGATATATTCGGTTCGCTCTGCTTATAAGTTATTGGTAGCGGATGGGGTGGACATGGCTGGTCAGTCGGATAGTGCTCGTGATATGATGCTATGGAATCGTATTTGGAATGCTCCAGTTTTGCCTAGGATGAAAGTGTTTTTTTGGCAATTATGTAACGATGCTTTAGCGACTAAGATGAATATTGCTAAGCGAGTGGGCTTGATTGATGATGTGTGTGCACAGTGCAAGTCGAGAGCGGAAACGTGTCTCCATGTTGTCCGAGGGTGCGGTTGGGTGGATGCGGTCTGGGAGGGGCTAGGAATCGAGGTACGAGGTGCGGAGGGGTTTGAAATGGTGAGGGATTGGATGGAGGAAGCTGGACGCGAGATGGATGCGAAGATTTGGGAGATGTTTATGGTTGGGTGTTGGGCTTTATGGGAAAGGCGTAATAGGACTTTGTTCGAGGAGGAGGTTTGGAGGGCGGACTTGGTGGTTCAGAGAGCGAGAGAGGTGTTGTGGGAGATGTCGGATGGGGCAGGGCCATTGGCTGCACCGAGGGAGTATGTGGCAGGCCTGAGAGGGGTAGGGTGAAGATTAATGTTGATGCGGGAGTTAAGGAGGGAGTCGGGACGAGTTGGGGCGTCGTATGCAGGGGCGAGGATGGGATGATGTTATGGGGTGCAACAATCCAGGCTCGTGTTCTATATCACCCTACTTTGGCGGAAGCAGTGGCTATTCTATCCGGGTTAAAGGAAGCTGAATCAAGAGGCATTCGGAGGTTGATAGTTGAGGGGGATTGTGAAGTGGTCATAGAAGATTTGAAGAAGAGACGGACAGGGCGCAATGATATTTTTCTTGTTTATTACGATATTTTGAAACTTTGTCGTAGGTTTGATGATGTTAGTTTTTCGTTTGTGCGTAGAAGTTGGAATAAGGTGGCACATGAGTATGCTCATGTTTTGCCGTGGGTGGAGGGGCGTCGTAGTTGGGAGGGTGTATTTCCTCCCTATATAGCGGCGTTGGCAGATGCAGATTTAATTAATACTTAGTGCTCCCCAATAGGGGATTCAAAAAAAAAAAAAAAAAAATATAAATAACTAGTTAGACACCCGTGCATTACAACGGAATAATTAACTTATTTGTCTACATATGATTAAAATATTTTTTTTAAATAAAATAAAAGATAAAGCATTTTGTTAATGAAAACAAGGTTGAAAGACTTAATGTTTGTATGCTATTTTTGTGACTTACGTGTGCCGTTAATACAAACTCTTATAAGAGCCCTCTAAGACAATACTTGAGAGACCCCAAAAAATTTGGTTTGATAGTAAGTTCAATGATACTCTTATTTATAGCCATGAGATCACCCCACCTTATGATAATTTTTTAATGTGGGACATTTTAACTATTTATACGTACGTAGTAATCACACCTACATTATTTTTTAATGCGGGACAAATAATATATCTAGAAGTACACCATATTTTTCGCACCTAATTCGACATCAAACCCGGTTTAATAATGAGCAAATACTATACTATCTATTAATATTCGTACGTTTTTTTTTTCAATTTTTTTATCATAATTAAAATATGTGCAAATTATATGAAATCTATACTCTAATGATAGCATTTTTTTTTACCACGAATCTAATTATATTATTTTCATAGTTTTTTTTTTTAAATAAACATATTATAGTATCACTAATATATGATCTCCTTTATAAATATTTACGTGCTTAATATTTGTATGCTATTGTTTGTATTATGACAATATTTGAGAGACTCAATTTCTTTTTTGTTGATACCAAAGTTTTAATGACGAGTTTTATTTATAATCATAGGATCAACTCACCTTATAATAATCTTTTGATGTGAGTCAATTCACCTTATGACAATCTTTTGATATGGGAGGATTCAGCTATTTATTCGTAATATATTCATCACACCTACAGTATTTTTCAACGTGGGACAAATAATATACTTAGAAGTATGCCCTATTTTTCGCACCTAATTCGACATCCAGCCTGATTTGATAATGAACAAAAACTATACTATCTATTAATATATATCCGTACGTTTTTTTTATCATAATTAAAATATGTGCAAATGATATAAAACTTATACTCTAATAATAACATTTTTTTACCACGAATCTAATTATATAATTTTCATAATTTTTTTTCAAGATATTTTTTTGCCAAATAAAATGTATAAGTCTTTATATAAATAAAAATTATAAACATCGTCACTTGAATATAATATAGAAAATTATATCATATTAATACTGTGGAGAGAATGATACAAACTCTTAAGAGCTCTTTAAGACAATACTTAGAAGATTCAAAAGATTTTGGGTTGATACCTAAGTTCCAATGATGTCTCCTATTTATAATCATAGAATCACCCATCTTAAGCCAATCTTTCGATGTGGAACAATTGTATTATTGATATGTAATATATTCACCACACCTGCATTATTTTTCAATGTGGGACAAATAACATACTAAGAAATACACCATCTTTTCACTACTATAGATACAGGCTATAACAACGGTTAAAAACCGTTGTTACATAAAAAACGGACGTTGTTAAAGCGTCCGTTGTTAAAGGTTTTAACAACGGTTGGTTTTCCTAAGAAACCCGTTGTTAAAACTATTAACAACGGTTTTAAGTATAAAAAACCGTTGTGGAAAGGGTGATTAAATTTTGGTGGGAAAGTTATAACTGTTGGAGCTTATGTCCTCCACAAATTAGTGTGATAACATTATAAATCTCTTATAGGTTCACAAGGGTATACTTCGTATTTTATCAGTTGATTAACGATTACCTAATAACGGTTGGCTTGCTAGAAAGTTTGACGTTATTATCATACTGATGGCGGTGATCAATTGGTCCCTAAAAGTCACACCTAAAGGATGTGTTTGAGAGATGTGATTGTATGAAAATATAATCACATTGATGCCTGTCTAAAAGGTTAGTCCATGTATTTGACTAAAAATTTAGTCAATGTGTTGATGAGACGATTATTTAATGCCGATTAAATAATATTAGCTGAGACGAATTAACTATCAATTCGTAAATTGAATATAATATGTTATATTTAATTAATGTATATAATGTTAGCTTGAACGAATTAAGATGTTAATTCGTAATTAAATGCAATCGGTTATATTTAATTAGCTAATTATAAATATGCGATATTTATAGTTAAAGTATATATATTATACGATATTGTCATAATAGATTATTAGAGACTGGCATTAATAAATCGACTGCAAGCTGTTGTATGTAGACTTATTAATACGGAATAAAATAAATGACAATTTAATTATACACTTTATATACATTTTTGTAAACTACCAAAATAAGGAGATTTAATCTCATCATTTTGGTAGGTGAATAAACCGAAAATAAAAAGAATATACTTATCTTATTTCGGTTGCTTTGGCCGAAATTTAGGAGAGAAAAGATCTCCCCTTGACTTCTCTTATTTCGGTTATAATAAGAGAGTAGGGAGATTATTTTCTTGACCTAATTTTTCTATCATTTTCTCTCATCAAAATTCACACACAAAACCCTAATATTTACAGAAAATTGGGGATCTCATTCTAGCAATTTGAGGGGCATTTCTCGGAGCATCTTGGGTGCAACTAATAGGCGAATATCATTGCGATATTGTTTTTAGGCCGATTTTGCTAGGACCGAAAGTTGATTCTTCATCCTCTACTATTTTGTTTATGTAATTTTCATTTATGACTAGTTATCATCTTTATGATTTCGTTATAATCCTTATATTTAAAGGGAAGCATACAGATAATTCCCACAAGTGGTATCAGAGCCAAGACCACGAATTTTTTTTGATGATTTTCATAAATTGAATTTAAACGAAATTGTTGAATCGAAAAAGAAAAAAAAAACCGGCTGAAATTTTTTTTTTGCCGAGGAGAATTTTTTCCCAACCGAGTGTTGTTCTTGTTTTGATGATTTATTTCCATTTGATTTATTCATATTATTGTTTTAATAGGTTAAGATAATGATATAATAAATTTGTAGATGTTTTGATTTAATTAGGATTAAATTAAAATGTAAATGGAAATCGTTTTGATTGATGATGTTGAATTTGTTTTTGCTATATAGTTTTTGGCATATATGGTTTTAATTTGTTGATTAGAATCATGTTTCATTAATCTACATGTTTAAATTAAAAGGTGATTATGCCAATCTTGTTCTAATAGCAACTATAAACAAATTGTTCATCTTTATGTTTTTGATTTGATAAAATAAAATTATTTGAGCTGTTTTGTTTTTTTTTTTTTCAGCCGAGAGAAAATTTTTTTTGGGTGTTATTTTTACTGAAATGCCGAGAAAAAAAAAGGGAAAGAAAAAAAAATGTTTTTTTTCTTGCTAATATGCCGCAAAAAAAGAAAAAAAAAATTACTGTTTTCTGTTTTTTTTTTTTGCCGAATGAACAAAGAAAAAAACGGTGGTTTCTTGTTTTTGCTGTTTTGCCGTGGGCAATTATAATTTTCTTTTGTTTTTGGCCAATAATTATAATTATACATTTTAATGTATGATTATTTGTTGTGAAAAGGTTCACATATTAAGATACCTATTTATTTTAAAGAGGTTTAAAATAATGTTGAATAATTCATATTACAAGATTAATGTGAATTAAGATTAAAATTAATGTGAGTAATTGAGGAATTGTCACTTAATTTGATCATTTAAAATAGGTGTTTGGATAAATTAATCTATATAATTAAGGAATTATGTCATGCATGTTTAATTTTATTGAAGTTGATGAATTTTTTTTTGTTGAATGAATCGTTGGATGGATTTATTTACGTATTTTTGCAATCGGTTATAATTTGTAATACCTAGTGTGGCCTTAGTTAATTATGTTTTCGTAATGAAGGAAACATAATTTTTATATAATTTGAGATCTCGAATCTCCTTTTATTTTCTTTAAGTATTATGGTTTTGAAATTAGAATGTAAATAGGTTTATTATGTAATTTAAATTGTAATTTTAAAGAAGACTAAAGATGGAGATTGGAGCTCACTCCCGCTACATGGACCAAGATGGAACATCAAGACAAGCTTCTCGGGTCGAAGCATGGATTCCAAATTTGTATTTAATGTTCATTTTGATAGGATATGCCACACTAGGACTTTATTATTGTTTTTACGTTTTTCATTCCTATTGCTTTTCATTCACATGATAGATAATGCATCATATTTCGCCTAAACCAAACCACCTACTACTAAAATGCATGAAAATTGACTCATATAGATTGTATGTTAGTTTTCATGGACATACAGATGTCACATATTTTTTTAAGCCATCACCTTAGTTTATTCATTCTCGCATGCTAGATATTAGTTCACTTAAAATGAATTAAAATAAAGTTGATGAGATCTTCCTCTAAAACGGAAATTGAGACTAGTCTTTATAATGGCAAACAACTATGAATCCCTTCTTCGTCGGTAGGCATAATATGACCCCTTCTACGTTGGGTAAGTATTTTGTGTTGACTTAGTTTATCTCAACATTATAGTCCGAAGAGTTTATCGTGATTATGATGGACTAAAGATAGAATTTACAGAAATTTATCGACCAAGAATTCTAACAGTAGAATTAGCCAAAAGGTTGGCTTATCAATTTACAGATAATTGAGTCTTGGGATCATTTATATAATTCTTGAGGAAGGTCAATTGTATAAATGCTTGAGTCTTCGCGTTATGACATTAGATCATTAGACTTAAATTAAAATCGATGCACATGCTTATTATTTATTCTTCTTTTCGCAGTGTAGAACACGTTTATTTTTTCTTTGTTACAACAAATGGTGGAAATAACGAAATCCCAATGCCAAGTGCCACACTTGGACGCGAGTCCTGGCTTAAAGTTTTTATGGACAACATGAATCAAGACACGCGATCGAAGAATGATGGGTCCAACTTTGCGGATCGGGAGGCAAAGACACTACGGAATGCCATTCGACGTGTAAGCTCAAGTACTTAACTGAGCCAATACTGGTAAACCCAGGCTCCAATGCGGGAGTTAACGAGTCACTTGCTTATAGTGACTTCATTATGGAAGCGGGTGCGATAAAGAATGTACTCATCTTTGCAATGGAAACCAATTTGCAGAGACGCTTCATTGCCCAAGGTGCAAACAAGATTTTCACCACGCTCACTAACGAGTTCTCAAAAGCACCGAGAATCGTTACTTATGAGCATACCTGTCGCTTCTTTGATGCGAAACTCCAGAAGGGCCAACCGGTTAGCCCACACATTCTTCACATGATTGAGAATGTCGAGAAGCTGGAGGCACTTGATTGCAAAATCAGTGAGAGCATAGTCATTGACCGTATGCTTCATTCACTTCATGATGGCTTTGCCCTCTTCAGGGCAAATTACTATATGAATGACATGAAGAAAAGTCCTCATGAGCTCTACTCACTTCTCGTACAGACCGAGAAGGATATGAAATTGAGTGGGAGCATGAAGCAAGATGTTCTCATGATTTCCAACAAGAAAGGTAAGGGCAAGGCTCACGGCGACCTAACTGTAGGAAAGCCGAAGTTTAAAAAGCCAGGAAACGGTAAGAGTGGGCCTGGTGAGACTAGTGGCTCACTGGGCAAGGCAAAGAGCAAGAACGGTAACATTGAATGCCACCATTGTCACAAGTCTGGACATTGGAGGAGGAACTGTCCCGTCTACCGTGAGGACATCAAAGCAGGCCGCGTCGTTCCTGTTGGTATGTCATCTTATATTCATATGATTGAGATTAACCATGCAAGTTTGAAAACTTGGGTACTTGATATTGGTTGTGGTTCTCATCTGTGTAATCATTTGCGGGGCCTAAGAAACATCACACCTCTCGGAAAGGGTGATGTGGACCTGCGAGTCGGGAATGGAGCCGAGTTCTTCTTTGTCTCGAAGGGAACATATGTAATCCAACTCCCTAGTGGTTTTGAGTTATTTTTAAATAACTGTTACTATGTACCCAGTTTGTCTAAGAACATTATTTCAGTTTCCGTACTTGATAAAGACGGATTTTTATTTTTAATAAAGGATAATAGCTGTATTTTCTCTTTCAATGAAATGATTTATGGCAAAGCGGTTTCCATAAATGGAATTTATATCTTAGATCAAACCACGGAAGTATTACACGTGAATAATAAGAAATTAAAGGTTGGTGACAAAGATCAAACCTATCTATGGCATTGTCGAATGGGACACATAAATGAGAAACGCGTAAAGAAACTTGTCAATAATGGGACTATTCCCACATTCGAATTTTCTACATATGGCACGTGTGAATCATGTCTCATTGGCAAAATGACTCGAATTTCCTTCAAAGGTGTTGGAATGCGCGCTAGTGACCTATTAGGACTCATACATACTGACGTATGTGGATCTATGTCAATTACCGCTAGAGATGGCTATAGATATTTTATCACTTTCACGAACGATTTGAGTAGATACGGATATGTCTACTTAATGAAGCATAAAAGTGAGTCCTTTGAGAAATTCAAAGAATAACAGAATAAGGATGAGAACCAACTGGGTAGAAAGGTTAAAGCACTCCGTTCAGATCGGGGTGGTGAATATCTTTCAAATGAGTTTGATCAACACCTTAAAGACCGTGGAATCGTTTTACAGTTAACTCCACCTGGAACACCTCAATTAAATGGTGTGTCCGAACGGAGAAATCGAACACTACTTGATATGGTTCGATCCATGATGAGTCACACGGTAGTACCTGATTCATTATGGGGTTTTGCTCTTTTATCAGCTGCTCTTATACTTAACCGAAGTCTGACTAAAGCTGTCGACAAGACTCCATATGAAATGTGGAAGGGAACGGTCCCCAACTTGTCCTTTATTCGGGTTTGGGGCTGCGAGGCTTATGTCAAGTGGAGACACGAGGATAAGATCGGCCCGCGATCGGTCAAGACATACTTTATTGGTTATCCAAAAGGAAATGTTTGGTCATTACTTCTATTCGCCTACCGAACATCGAGTTTTTGTTGCGGCTAGTGCGACGTTCTTAGAGAAAGAATTTCTCGAGGCCAAGACAAGTAATAGAACCTTCGAGCTGCCGGAGATTCCAGAACCAACAACCGAGGAACGGATGGAGGAAGTTGTTCCTTCAACTGATGATACGGTTAATATTCCTCAGGAACCTAGGAGGTCGGGTAGAGTCACTAATCCTCCGGAGAAGATACATTGGTATGGTCGAGGAGAATGACGTATTACTCCTAGAGAGTAATGAACCCGTTACCTATAAAGGTGCTATGGCCTGTTCCGACTCAAAGCTATGGCTTGAAGCCATGCAATCCGAGATGGACTCCATGTATGAGAATGACGTATGGGATCTAGTTGATTTACCTAATAAGGTAAAACCTCTACAGTGCAAATGGCTTTACAAAATAAAGCATTCTGTAGACGCGCAACCAGATACCTATAAGGCACGACTAGTGGTAAAAGGTTTTACTCAAGTGCACGGATTGCATTATGATGAAATTTTTGCACCTGTAGTCATGCTACGTTCCATTCGGATAATCTTAGCGATTGCCGCTTTTCATGACTATGAAATATGGCAAAAGGATGTGAAAACCACCTTCTTAAACGGTTATTTGGAGGAAGAGTTGTACATGGTGCAACCCGAAGGTTTCATAGATCCTGAAAATCCTAAGAAAGTGTGCAAGCTTCTCGGAGTTGGAATCATCGTTTCGACCAGGTGATAAAAGAGTATGGTTTCCCTCGATCGGTCGAGGAACCATGCTTATATATCAAGTCGAGTGGGAGCAAGATTGTTTTCTTGATATTGTATGTCGATGACATACTCTTGATTGGGAATGACATTCCTCTCTTATTTTCGGTTAAAGGATGGTTGAAGAACCATTTCCAGATGAAAGATCTGGGTGAGGCACAACGCATTTTGGGAATCCGTATCTACCGAGATAGATCACGACAGACGTTATCACTAAGTCAGGAGTCTTATTTGGATAAGATTCTTGAGAGGTTAAGCATGACCAACTCCAATAAGGGGAACCTTCCAATGACGTCTGGGATGCAGTTGAGCAAGTCTCAGTCACCCACGACGCCTGAAGGGGTTGAACGCATGAGTCGCGTTCCTTATGCATCTGCAATAGGATCGATCATGTATGCCATGATATGCACACGTCCAGCAATCCAGGTGAAACACACTGGATAGCTGTTAAAAACATCCTCAAGTACCTACGGAGGACTAAGGATTGGGTATTGACTTATGGAGGAGATACTAAGCTATGCGCAATCGGTTACGCAGATGCTAGTTTCCAAACGAATTGAGATGATTCAAAATCTCAGTCCGAGTTCGTCTTTACTCTTAATGGTGCTGCGGTCAGCTGGAAGAGTTCCAAACAGAGTATTGTAGCAGATTCTACTACTGAATCCGAGTACTATGCCGCTTCGAAAGCAGCAAAGGAAGCTATATGGATGCGTCAATTCTTACAAGGACTTACGATAGTTCCTAGTTCGAATGACCCGATCACCATCTATTGTGACAATAGAGGTGCCATCTTCCAGGCTAAGGAGCCTAAGTCTAGCAACAAGTCTAGACATGTACATCGGAAGGCTCACCTGATCCGTGATTATGTGGAGTAATAGGAGATAATGATTGAGAAGATAGCTTCAGATGATAACATCGCGGATCCTCTCACTAAACCGTTGAATTATGATAAGCATGAAGGGCACGTTATTTCCATGGGAATTAAACGTGTTCCTGAGTTGTAGTAGTTGATTATGGATTCGATACATTATCTTTTTCATATACTATTTATAACTTCATCGTTTTTATATAATATTTTGTTTTTCATGTGGATTGTACTGACAACATTGAACGCCACAAAGTGAACTGAATTACATTATATTTCGTTTTGGTCCGTAATCGCCCATATGAGCTGATAACTCTGGCTATTATATTGTGCAGTCGATTGATGGTGGGTTCAACGAGCCATAAGTCAAACTGTTGACTGATCGATCACAAATACGGGTTATAATGATACCTCGTAGGACAATTTTTGTGACAACGTAATGGAGTCCTAAATGTTTAAAAACATTCGGTGCCAGGTCGTGGATTGGACGTCCATAGTGTTCCTAGAGTCGATTCTTTTGACTATCGACTGTCTCTTGAGATTAAAGCAGTTTTGGGTGACTTTGGTTTCTTTCTCATGGTCCGCCAGAATCGGAGACTAAGTAGATTTTTTCTGGGTCATTTCATACTGTGCTTACATCTGCAGGATTCGAGTTGAAGAAAATATCCAACCCTTATCAGATATAGTTATTTCTCAGGGCCACTCGAGGAGTTGTAACTGAAATGCATGGCCATGCTCGAATGAAGTTTCGTTTATCAGTTAAGTTACTCTCTAGTCGGGGAAACCACTCTTGATACTGATCACTTGTAAAATACGACCTTTGTGAATACAGATTTTGCAAATTGTTTTACATTGAGTGGGAGAAATTTTAGGATATGAGAATCGGTTATCCCACATACACTTGTGAGGACAAGTGGGAGTTTATTGGAGCTTGTGTCCTCCACAAATTAGTGTGATAACATTATAAATCTCTTATAGGTTCACAAGGGTATACTTCGTATTTTATCAGTTGATTAACGATTACCTAATAACGGTTGGCTTGCTAGAAAGTTTGACGTTATTATCATACTGATGGCGGTGATCAACTGGTCCCTAAAAGTCACACCTAAAGGATGTGTTTGAGAGATGTGATTGTATGAAAATATAATTACATTGATGCCTGACTAAAAGGTTAGTCCATGTATTTGACTAAAAAGTTAGTCAATGTGTTGATGAGACGATTATTTAATGCCGATTAAATAATATTAGCTTAGACGAATTACCTGTCAATTCGTAAATTAAATATAATATGTTATATTTAATTAATGTATATAATGTTAGCTTGAACGAATTAAGATGTTAATTCGTAATTAAATGTAATCGGTTATATTTAATTAGCTAATTATAAATATGCGATATTTATAGTTAAAGTATATATTATACGATATTGTCATAATTATTATTACAGACTGACATTAATAAATCGACTGCAAGCTGTTGTATGTAGACTTATTAATACGGAATAAAATAAATGACAATTTAATTATACACTTTATATAGATTTTTCTAAACTACCAAAATAAGGAGATTTAATCTCATCATTTTGGTAGGTGAATAAACCGAAAATAAGAAGAATATACTTCTCTTATTTCGGTTGCTTTGGCCGAAATTTAGGAGAGAAAAGATCTCCCCTTGACTTCTCTTATTTCGGTTATAATAAGAGAGTAGGGAGATTATTTTCTTGACCTAATTTTTCTATCATTTTCTCTCATCAAAATTCACACACAAAACCCTAATATTTACAGAAAATTGGGGATCTCATTCTAGCAATTTGAGGGGCATTTCTCAGAGCATCTTGGGTGCAACTAATAGGCGAATATCATTGCGATATTGTTCTTAGGCCGATTTTGCTAGGACCGAAGGTTGATTCTTCATCCTCTACTATTTTGTTTATGTAATTTTCATTTATGACTAGTTATCATCTTTATGATTTCGTTATAATCCTTATATTTAAAGGGAAGCATACAGATAATTCCCACAATAACAACGGTTACAGTATAAAAAAACCGTTGTTATAACTAAAGACAACGGTTTTTTTTATAAATAACCGTTGTTGTTTATTTTTTTTTTAAAAAAAATTAAATTATATATTACTAGATGCATGCATTATTATCCCTTAATTATAATTCCGATGCAGCATGCATTATTACTGCCAAATCCCTGTATGAAAGGACAATAATATATGGAATGAGAAGGGTTATAAGATTTGAAGCAGATATTATGGCACAACTTTCTAAACATATATTAATTAAAAAACAACTCAAACAACACATTACTTAGTATAAATTCATGCATTATCTCAATAATTAACCATCCATTCTATTATCTCACTATCTTCAAACCCTAAACTGCTAAAACAAACTCCAAACCCTAAATCTTTCAAACAAACTCCAAACTTCCTCAACAATGAATGATATCATCCGTAAGACTGTTACTATGACCGAGTACAACAGGAGTTTCATCCGCCGGTTGCTGGACATCGAGGACAGGTTCAGGAGCTACTTAGATGAAGCTCGATTCGCACTCAAGGACGCCAAAAAAAATGGCTTGATAGAGCAGCAGTTGTTGCGGCTATATGACGATATAGCAATTACTGAACGAAACCTCCAAATAGCAAAGGAGGAGAGGATGGATATCATAGAAGAGAATAAGACTCTCTATGCATATCTAAGAATTGCATTTTTATCAATGTAATTCGTTTTTTAATTTATGTATATATATATATTTATATATATATATATATATATATATATATATATATATTAATTAATTAATTAAGTTTATCATGCATTCCTCTCTATCATCTTGCTTCTTCTTTATTTTATTTGTTTTACAAGCTAATAAACGCAGAAAAACAACAGTGACAAAACTAATTAAGCGAATAATACTTAGAGAAAGAACATAATGATCGATAAAAACACATGCAAATGAAATAATTAGAGAAAGAAAATAATGACTGAGAAGACAAAACCTAAATTAAACCATGCATATTTACCTGATAATTAGAGAAAGTAAGAGAAGATGAAACCAACAGTGACGGCGAGATGATAAAGCGACGATGAGAAAGAGAGAAAGAGACGATGAGAAAGTGTGTGTTTGTGAAAGTGTGTGTTTGTGTTTGTGTTTGTGTTTGTGTTTGTGTTTGTGTTTGTGTTTGTGTTTGTGTTTGTGTTTGTGTTTGTGTTTGTGTTTGTGTTTGTGTTTGTGTTTGTGTTTGTGTTGTGTTTTGTGGCTGTAGCTGATCTGTGTTTGTGTGGTTTATAGTATGAAAAGTATTGACAATGGTTGTTAAACAAAAACCCGTTGTCATTACATAATATATTAACAACGGGTCCATAGTAAACCGTTGTTAAAAAGTATTAACAACGGGTTTATAAATAACCGTTGTAATTACTTTTCACTAACTTTGCGCCAATTTTGTGCCAAATTATTAACAACGGTTGTGCATGTTTGACCCGTTGTTAAAACCTATAACAACGGTTATCGAACCATAACCGTTGTAATTAATTTTTGTAAAATTCGCGCCATCCGTTCTACAACGTCTTATGGCGATTTTCGTGAATAAGCGTTGTTAAAAGGGCGTTGTAATTGCCTGGATTTGTAGTAGTGTTTTCGCATCTAGTTCAAAATGGAGTATAAATTCCGGAATACGGGCAATTGCTACTTCAATATATATATATATATATATATATATATATATATAGAGAGAGAGAGAGAGAGAGAGAGAGAGAGAGAGAGAGAGAGAGAGAGAGAGAGAGATTGGATTTGGTGAGTTGGTTCTTATGGTGAGTTGTGAGTTGGGGAAATCCCAACCATTAGATTACATTACAGATGAATGGTCAAAATCTAATCTTACATGTCATATAAAAACACTGTCATTTACCTTTTTTTTTTTTTTTTTTTTTTTTTTTTTTTTTTTTTTCTGGTGAGTTGTGAGTTTGTGCTTCTTATGGTGAGTTGTGAATTTGTGCTTTGAAATCTCAATCATTGGATTATATTAGGGATGAATGACCAAGATCTAATCTTACTTGTCATATAAAACCATTGTCATTTACTTATTTTCTCTTTTTTTCTGGTGCTACTTTTTTTTTTACTTTAATTTTTTTTCTCTCCTTTTTTTTTACCTCGTGTTATTATGCTTTTTTTTACAATTTTGATTTTTTTTTTCTCTTATGTTTTTCTCTAATTTTCTCATTATGTTACTTTTTTTTTCTTTTTCTTTTTGTACCAAATTTTTGTTTTACTTGAATTTTTTTTTGCTCTTATTTTTTTACCTCGTGTTATTATGCTGTTGTGCTTTTTTTACTTTGATTTTTTTTACGACTTTGATTTTTTTTCTTTTTTTTACCACATGTTATTGTTATTCCGCTATTATTGTAATGTTATTCTGCTGTTATTTTGATTTTTTTTACGACTTTGATTTTTTTTCTTTTTTTTTACCACGTGTTATTGTGCTGTTATTCTACTGTTATTGTGATGTTATTCTGGTGTCACTTTGATTTTTTACTACTTTGATTTTTTTTACTACTTTGATTTTTTCTCTTTTTTTTTTTTTACCGCATGTTATTGTGCTGTTATTCTGGTGTTATTGTGATGTTATTCCGGTGCCACTTTGATTTTTTTTACGATTTTGATTTTTTTTTCTTTTTTTTACCCCGTGTTATTGTCTTTGTTATTCTCTTTGTTATTTTCACATTATTGTGATGTTATTAAATTGTCACTTTGATTTTTTTACTCTTTTTTACCATGTGTTATTGTGTTGTTATTCCGGTGGTATTGATATTCTGGTGTTATTGTGATGTTATTCTAGTGTCACTTAGATTTTTTTTACTACTTTGATTTTTTTACTATTTTTTTTATCACATGTTATTGTGCTGTTATTCTGGTGTTATTGTGGTGTTACTCTACTGTTATTGTAGTGTTATTGTGGTATTATTCTATTATTAATGCAGTGTTATTGTGGTATTACTCTATTGTCAAATGTTTACAATTCGACAAAACTAAATGGTACAACTTCTTGTTACGTTATCATTTGAAGGTGACAAATTGCGTACCAAATTCATCACTAGCTTTTGAGACTACATGAATAACGAGTGAAAAAAATCATGGTTTTGAATTTAAATAAAGGGGTAGAAAAGTCAACCTTTGACCTTATCAAATTAAAGCCCCTTATTTTCCAACCCCCTGACTTCTCTCGACAGACCACCATCATCATTAATTCAATTATTTTACATCACCACCATTCACAAAATCATCCTACCACCATTTGCTTGCTAGTCATCCTTCACCAACAGCCCGATCCACCGCTTAATTCACGCACCAACACAAGCAACCCACTAGCCGAGCGACAACACCACAACACCGTCTACTCGAGCTTGACCTCCATAGCAGCAACCCAGCTATGAGACACATTAATTGATCTCTGAAGGCAGTCCCACACTGTTTAATAAGATCTACCACTGTACCGCTCCATCGAGCACCATAGCTGCTCCTGTACACCAACAGATTCGACCATCACTTACCTCGAGTCCAATTCGCAGCAGAATATCAGCATTGAAATTCAGACAGGCTCATTTGAAATTCAGAATATCAACAAGAATACATCAAACTCCCTCGTCCTCAACCCCAGAATGTATACAATTATACTCAGGTATCTCCTTGCCACAATAGTAGTAATAGTATTTAACAGATTTTTCAACATTGTGGCACTCATAGTCAAAAGAGTACACAGCTGCAACAAAATGACAAACTGAAAAGGATTACACAATAACTGGATTGATTATATTCTCTCTGTCAAAATCCGATTGGAACGGAGGAATTTTAATAGTAGGTAAAAAAACGATTAAACGGAGGGAGTAGTCTCAGATTTTTTATAACTTTGAACCTGACTGTATTGAACTATATATATCTACCAAGAAGTAAAGTACATTTATCAACTCATCTATCTAAATCCTAGAGTAGTACAACATGACATTGGAAGAGAAAAATGATACTCCCTCAATTTCAAAAGCTGGTTTATATTTATATATGTTTTAATTAGTGTTACTTTTAGACAAAGCGATTCAGGAGTGCTTCCTTAGCGATAACAAATCGATTTGGAAACGGCGGCAAAATGAGATTCATCTTCTCCCCTAAAAACTCGACAAAAATCCCACCACCGATAAGTTTCAAGGAAAAACTCTCTTGCTACATAGAGGAAATCTATCAGAAAACAATGAAATTTGACCACCCATAAACAAGGAAATCTGTCACTTACCACCCTGGCGTTCTTACCTCAAAAAAATCAGACCCGTCATCACACACTACCATTGCTTCTACTCCGTTCAAATAGCAGCAGACGAATCTGCATCCTTCATGAGCGGCCACCATTTCCCTTCAATCATCGAGCAACCCAGAATTCAACCGCTAAACCATATCAAATCGAAATCTGACGCAATTTCAAGCACCAAAATTGATGAATTGAGATGATATCAATACTATGGCATCGAAATCAAGCCATTGAATTGGTGAAATTGAGATGATAACAATGTTAAGATGAACATCTTGTTACCTATTCGAATTTTATGATAAAAGTATTGCAAAATCATATGATTGACGAAGATAATCATGAAAACGACGACGCGAAAGCAAGCAAGAGACGACTGTTGAGATGAGGTTGATCGGTCTGAAGAACGAGAAATTGAGCGAGGGAAAGTGAAGGTAAGAGGAGAAAAAAAGTTGAAGAATGTGAGTTTTGATCGGTGGGTTTGTTGAAGAAAGTGAATTTTATGAGTTGAAGTTGATCGGTGTGTCGGAATCTCTTTTCTTGTGTTATTTTTGAGTTTTGATCTGAGCACTTGATTTATCTTGATCCTATGGTTGAGATTTCCAAACTCACAACTCACCGTAAGAATCAAACTCACGAGATCCCGCCTCCTCTCTCTCTCTCTCTCTCTCTCTCTCTCTCTCTCTCTCTCTCTCTCTCTCTCTCTCTCTCTCTCTCTCTATATATATATATATATATATATATATATATATATATATATATATATTTTTACGTTTTATTTATATATATTTTTTTATCATAATTAAAATATCAGCAAATAATATGAAATTTTTACTTTAATGATAACATTTTTTACCACCAATCTAATTATATTATTTTCGTAATTTTTTTTACGATACTTTTTTGTTAAATGAAATGTAAATTTTTTGTATAAATATTATAAATATTGAATATAAGATAGGAAATATATATTATATTCTAATTATAATTGACGTGAGTCTTAATTGCGCACATTTAGTCCCCTAATTGAACCTATTTTGCACACTAATATAGTATTTTATGGCCATTTTATCCGTCAATTCCTTCCTATTTTGCTTTCCTATTGCATTTTATATGTCTTGTAGGAAAGCAGATAATGAGGCGGAATTCCCATCTCTCGCGCATATTCGGAAGCTTGTTGACGATCTTTGATGGACTAGTATGAAGAGGAGGCAAGAATGATGACCAAGGATGTAGGAATAAAGAGTATATAGAATGATCATAGGCTTAAAAGCAAGAAAAGGGAAACTGCAGCTCAGCCCGCTCGGGTCAAGAACAACCCGCTCGAGTTGTCCCTCAACCCCCTCGGGTCAATCTTAACCCGCTCGAGTTGAAGCTCAGGACGCGCATTTTTCACTCGGGTCGAGCGGATTATTTTACAGGAAGCTTTTCTTTGCAAGCTAGGACGCGCATGTCCCTCGGGACTTGCAAAGCTCTATTCAACACTTAAGAATGTTATTTACTGATCTACCCTTGTTTAACCTAATGATGTACCACTATATATACTCCATTTGTAATAATCAAGAGACTAAGCTTCCTTAGATTAGATTAAGCTGTCATTAGGAGTAGATTAGAATAGATTAGTCTTTAATCTTTCCACAAATTACACATTAATATTTCTTCAATAATTTCTCATACAATCTTAGATTTAGCTTGGTACTTAAAGAATTCTTGGGTTTGTATTGGGGAATTGACAACTCTCCACCATTAATCAAAGGGTTTCTTCTATTGTTCTTCCATTTCCTTTGTTCAATTCAAGTTGTTTATATTGGGATCTCTTGGGTATGTATTTGAAGATTAAGAGACAAGTCTTCATCTTTATTCAAGGATTCTTCTTTATTTATGTTAATCTTTACTGTCCAAGTTGGTAATACTTTTAATCCCTTTTTATTTACTTTTTAATCTCTTGTTTATTATCTTGCTGAATCATCATGTTCACTTGTGTTGTGATGTTTGACACCATTGCTAGCATAATAATCATGATGAGTAGTGAGTAGTCTCTTAGCTAGGATTAGTGGGGGATTAGGGGAACTATAATATGGGGGTATATCCATACTTAATCTAATATGTTATCTTATGATCGCTTGCTTGTTGTAATGTAAACCTATACACATGTTATGTTTGATGAAATGCTAGACTATGAAACCTTGCATTTTTACCCATCTCTTATCTATTCAACAAGACTTGTAAGATATAAACCAACTCGAGTCTTGTTAGACCATGCATAGAAGTGAATAGGAAGAAAGTAGGTTGACTTGTAGGTGTTGTACAGTCTAGATGACTCGGCTCCGAGACCCAAATCTTCTTATGAACCGTAAGACATAAACCAACTCGGTTCCTCTACAACATTAATTGATTGCAACTATGGAAACATGTTTGTATGATCACCACCATGAATCCCCTATGAAACCATGACATCCTAGTATCCTTTATTATTTGTTTACATCTTTATTTGTTTTATTGCTCGTTTTACTTTATTGCTTTCATTAGATTAGAATCAATCAATTCCAATCAATTGTGACAACCTTTAGCACAACTACGATTAGATTGAACAAATCAAATACCCCCGTCCTATGGGTTCGACCCCGACTTGCTTGCTATGCTAGTAGTTGGGTATAAATGTGTTTGAGAGCGTACAACGACACGTTCATCAAAATGGTGCATGTAATATTACAAATATTTTGAGTTATTATTATGATATCTTGTGATAAGATTGGCGTGATTGATAATCGTAAATGGATAATTGTGTTGTCATAAGTTGGATAGTGTTTAGTTATGTGGATGTTTATAAGTGTTGTGGTACTAGTTATGGGCGAAATTCGGGACGAAGTTCATTTTAAGGAGGGAAGTCTGTAATACCTCGTATTTTAGAGGATAATCAAAGGTTTGGTCAACATCATTTTATTAAAATGTGATTTATAGAAATGGATATTTTATATTAATTATTGAGACGTGTAATTATGAGACGGAAATTAATAATTAAATAATACATAATAATATATGACATACATAATAATATATGACGGAGGATGAATACATATGACGCATGCTAGTATTAGTATATGGTATTATACAACTAAAAAGGTAACAAGTATTTTATACGGTATTAATATGAGATAATAATAATAATATTACCTAATAAGATAAGGAAAGTTCCTCCACCTACCTATTAGTATAAATAGGACCCTCTAGCTATTCTTTTGTGACTTGTATTCACATAAAATCAAAATTAAAAGTAAGAGAGAGAAATAGGAAGAAAAATGGAGCTTTACATCTATCTTACAACCGTCTTAAGGTAATCGTCTCATAAACTCTTTTTTTTTTTAATTAAATTGATAAAATAATATGTTGACTCGACTTAAGACCCGACCTTGACCATTGACCTGACTAGTCTGACTCATTGACTTAGTTTGACCCGTTGACCCGTTTGACCCAAATTAAGTTTAGGGGTTTCTAATTGATTGTTGTTATAATTGCTATTTTAGACTCATATTAAGGACCATAGAACAGAACCCGTAGACTGTCTTGACCCGACTAACTTATGGGTAGGGTTAGGTCGGTCTGCGTATGATGGGATGAGGGTGTTGTTGGTAGTGGTTAAGGCGGTTGTAATACTCCGTATTTGTAAGTCTTGGGGTACTCTATCGAGTAGGCCTTACTCTGTCGAGTAAGGGTAAGTTGAGTTTTAGAAATGTTTCTGACCTGTTGGGTACTCGATCGAGTAGCTGGGGCACTCGATCGAGTAAGGGGGTACTCGATCGAGTGTCCGGTTTTACGGGGAGTTTTCTCGGGTTTTGTTAATTATGCGATTAAGGTATTTAAGCTTCGTCGTCGTTATTCTAAATCACTTTTACAAAACCTAAATTACTGTTTAAGAGAGAAAGCAAACAAGTTCATCTTCTTAATCGCATTCTTAGCAATTCCGGAGTTCGGACGGTCGAGTTCTTGTCGTTGATTATACCGTTGAGTTCCTTGCGTCGAGGGTAAGATCTATGTACCCTTTTTATTGTCTTTCCTTTGATTTGGTTAAACCCTAATTTAGAGATTGGGGTTTTATGTGTAGTATGTGATTTGGTAGCCTCTATGTGTTGTATGATAGGAGGAGGGTTCATAGAAGAGGCTTTTGACTCGGTGAAGAGAGACCGTCGATTGTGTGCATACCGGTAGGATTTCTACTCGTATTAGTCCCATAATGGGATATTGGTTGATGTATTGTATTTGGTTGTTTGATATAATAATTGTACTGTGATTGTGGTTGTGATCGTTGTTGATGGTTCGCGAGGCGTGGCCTCGGCTGAGTGGGGTCACTTGCGGGATTGGCTTCACGCCCTAGTTTCGCCTTTCGTGGAACCCGCCACGAAAAGGGATGTGCACATTAATGGACAGGGTTATCGCTCACTATGTGGAGCGGGGATTTGGTGGGTACGGCTGCGGTCCCCCACTGGCAGGGATGGTCCAGTGGACAGTCAGTATTGAGGTGATTGGAATTGATGGGCTGCGTGTGTGTGTGACAGTAAGCTGTCTGTTTATCTTATCGTTGTTGTTTATATTGATTGTGTGATTAGTAGTGACCCCGGTGTTGTTTTGTAAACCTGCGGTGATCCATTCGGGGATGGTGAGCAGATATTGAGCAGGTATTGAGATGAGTACTGGGATAGCTGGGATGCCACGACATGATGATAGGAGTCTTCCGCTGTAGCTTATTAGTTATTTACATTTCAGTTAGAACAGTCAGTTTGAGAACATGTATCGTACTTTTGGTTTGGTTTTGAGGATTGTAACTATTCGCTAATTATTTATAATAAACGTTGTTTCTTCATTGTTGTTTGATTATCATTGCCTCGGGTAACCGAGATGGTAATGTCTTCATACCTGAGTGGTCTTGGTAAGGCACTTGGAGTATGGGGGTGTTACAAATGGTATCAGAGAGACGATCCTGAAACCTGTAACCAATAAACCTAATGAACATAGGGAGTCAATTAAAACGAACCCGGGGTAAAAGTTGTAGGAGCTAATGCAAAGGCTTGGGAGACGTCCTAAAGTCGCGGGGTCGCCCTACAACTTTGAACCGGTCACGTGGGGGGAAGTGTTTGTCGAGTCGTATGTGTGTTTGGTTAACTTGTGGAAGAATGTGATGAAATGTGTTAATTGTTAGATGTTCGAAGTTGAAGGTTGATAATGTTAAAGGTTAATGAAATATGTGGAAACTGTTGATGGAATGATAGCATGTTGAATGTTTTACAACGTGGCATTTAATAACATGATGAAATGATCTCGTAGATAGTAGAAAAGATGCGTAGCATGTTTATTATGATATAATGTGGTTTATAAAGTTTAGCATGTTAGCATATGACGTAACATGCGGGTAGCTTTTATGAATTGGCATGACTCGATCGAGTGGGACTAACTCGATCGGGTGGGTTTTTGACGGTTTTGAGTCCAGAATCGTGTTTTTGGGTACTCGATCGAGTAACTAGGGGTACTCGATCGAGTAGGGGTCTGGATCGAGTAGCCTAGCTACTCGGTCGAGTAGGTAAGAGATCGGAAGGTCCTGTTAGGGGTCGATGTTTGGGTACTCGATCGAGTATGTTGGGCACTCGATCGAGTAGCCCGTTACTCGATCGAGTGTGTTTGGGAACTCGATCGAGTAGGTCCTGGGTGGCGTGTTTTCGTGTTTTGAAGTTTAGTACGTGTGTTCATATCTACCCTTTCTTATATATGTATAGTTTCAAGATGCCGCCCAAGAAGACTGCTTTGTATGCGAGAGCTGAGCTTATGACCATGGATGACATCGTTAAGATGTTAGAGCACCAGGATGCTCTTACTGAGACCCTAAAGAAAGTGAATGAGGATAAGAATAAGGATAAGGAGAAGGAGGTTGACCATTCTAAAATCGGCCTCTACATTGCGAGGTTTAACCCGAAAGAGTACAAGGGAGTTGGGGAGCCTAATCTTCTTGATAGTTGGCTGAGAGAGATGGAGAACATATTAGACTTGGTTCACCTGTCCGACGATGAGATGAGGTGGAACAGTGCGTTCTATCCGAGGGAGGCGGTGGCAAGTGGTGGGATTCGGTGAAAGTGAGTGCTAAGGAGATATATACAAACCAAGGCTTACCTGCTATACCTTGGGAGGAGTTTCGTAGGGCCGTGAGGAAGGAGTTTGTCTTAGGAACATGTGAGGAGTAAGTTGAGAGAAGAGTTTGATGGTTTTAAGATGACCGCCGAGATGTCCGTGGCCGAGTACTACAGCCGTTCAATGAGAAGTCTAGGTATCTTTGAGGATATGGGTTTAAGTGAGGAGAATCGGCATTGAGGTTTGAGGGGGTTGACCCCTAAGATTATGGATAAGTTACCCGTGGGAGTCCTTACCGATGTTAAGGAAGCTTATGAGAGGGCCGGGAGAGCTGAGAGGTTGGTGGAGATGGCTCAGGAGAGGTTAGGTGGTGAGAAGAGGAAGTCTGAGAGCGAGGGTGGTGGCCAATCGAATCACAAGAAAGGCAACCACAATCAGTCTAAGGGATTTTCTTCCGGGTCCGGGTTCAATCTTTGGGGCTTCCTTTGGGCATGGCCGTGGAAGTGTGAGTAATAGTTGGGGAGTGACTGCTATATTTGTGGTGGTGTAGGCCACAAGAGACATGAGTGCACAAGTGCACCAGGATCTTTCCGGAGACCTGCGCAGAGCTTCGCGAGCAAATGCACCGGCTGGATCATGGCCAAACCGGGAAGTCGAGTTACCAGAGTGGAGGCAACCGCAACGGCGGTAATTCTTATCGAAACCACCCGAGCAACAACAACAATCAAGGGTCGGGTGCTAAGCCGACCACCTCACCAAGATCTTGTCCGGGAGGTGGGCGGAAGACCGATGGCAAGTTATTCATGATGGAGAAGAAAGCGGTGAGGAAGATGCGCACGTTATCACCAGTACATTCCTTGTTAATGGTATTCCTACCTTTGTTTTGTTTGATTCGGGGGCTTCTCGGTCGTTTGTGTCTTCGAGTCATGTTAAACAGTTGGGTTTGAGAGTATATGAGTCTGTTAGTGAGCAAGTTTTCATACCTTCGGGTGAGTCTGTATCTTGTGGGAGATTGTTTAGAGATGTATCTATGATAGTTGGGCAAGTTGATTTCCCTGTAGACTTGCTGGAGTTTCCTTTTAGCGGTTTTGAGATGATAGTCGGGATGGATTGGTTAGGAAAGTATAAAGCTAAGATAGACTGTCATCAAAAGAAAGTGTCTTTAAGAGGTCCTAAGGGTGTTAGTGTGTCTTATCGTGGGTTTCTAGTCAAACCCAAAGTTAAGTTGATTGCAGCTGTCACCTTGAAGTCTTATCTGAGGAAGGGATGTCCTTTGATCTTGTGCCATGTGAGAGATGACCGGATAGAGAGTCCGACAGTTTATGAGATACCAGTGGTGGGGGAGTTTGCAGATGTTTTTCCAGAGGAGATTCCGGGGTTGCCACCGAAGAGGGAGATAGATTTCACCGTTGAGTTGAAGCCAGGGACGGGGCCGATCTCTAAGGCACCGTACCGTATGGGTCCTAAGGAGATGGAGGAGCTTAGGAAGCAGTTGGATGATCTGATAGAGAAGGGATACATTAGACCAAGTGTATCGCCGTGGGGAGCACCGGTTCTTTTTGTGAAGAAGAAAGATGGGAGTTTGAGGTTATGCATAGATTACAGGGAGCTGAACCGAGTGACGATAAAGAACAAGTATCCTTTGCCAAGGATAGATGACTGTTTGATCGGTTGAGTGGTGCATCGTCTTTTCTAAGATTGATTTGAGGTCGGGGTACCATCGGTGAAAATTAGAGAAGTGGACATACCAAAGACGACTTTCACGTCGAGGTATGGCCATTATGAGTATGTGGTGATGCCGTTTGGGTTGTCTAATGCGCCGGCGGTGTTTATGGATTTGATGAATAGAATCTTCAGACAATTCTTGGACCAGTTTGTAGTGGTGTTTATCGATGATATCTTAGTCTACTCTAAGACTAAGGAGGAGCATGAGGAGCATCCGAGGATCGTGTTGCAGACTTTGAGGGATCATGAGTTGTATGCTAAGTTGTCCAAGTGTGAGTTCTGGTTAGAGAAAGTTGCTTTTTTGGGGCATGTGATCTCTAAAAATGGGGTAGTGTGGATCCGGCGAAGATTGAGGCAAGAACAAAGTGGGAGGCAGAAGAATGTTCCGAGGTTAGGAGTTTCTTGGGTTTAGCCTGGATACTACAGACGGTTCGTGAAGGATTTCTCCAAGATAGCTAGACCTATGACAGCGTTGATGAGGAAAGAGAACAGGTTTCGTTGGGATGAGAGTTGTGAGACGGCGTTCCAAACATTAAAGGAGCGTTTGACCACGGCTCTAGTCTTAGCATTACTGAAGGGACCGAGAACTTTAAGGTTTATACGAGATGCCTCGAAGAATGGGTTGGGATGTGTGTTGATGCAGAATGGTAAAGTGATTGCCTATGCTTCTAGGCAATTGAAGCCTTATGAGGAGAACTACCCTACTCATGATCCGGAGTTGGGTGCGGTGGTGTTTGCTCTCAAGATATGGAGACATTACCTTTATGGAGCAATCTTTAAGGTATTTTTCTGATCACAAGAGTCTCAAGTACATCTTCACGCAGAAGGAGTTGAACATGAGACAGAGGAGGTGGATGGAGCGGATTGGCGATTATGACATGGAAATCATCTACCATGAAGGGAAGGCCAATGTTGTTCTTTGATGCTTTGAGTAGGAAGAGTGTACATTCTCGTCGTGTACACTCTATCCTTGATGAGGCCGAGGGAAGAGGTAGCGAGTTTTGGGATACATATGATGCGAAAGGAGATGCCATGGGTGATATGACAAGACATCTTGAGTTTTATGATGATATTCGAGGTAAGCAGGCTTTGGATCCTAAGATAATGGAGTGGGAGAGTGGAGTAGAGAAAGGGACAGTGTCCGGTTTTCTATTCATACAGATGGTAGTTTGAGGTTTGATGGTAGGTGGTGTGTTCCTAATGATGAGGAGTTGAAAAACACTATCATGACAAAGGCACATTGCACACCATATTTAGTTCATCCAGGTGGAGACAAGCTATACAAGGATTTGAAGAAAACGTTTTGGTGGCCAGGGATGAAGAAAGAGACAAAGTGAGTTTGTATCCCGTTGTTTGACATGCCGAGAGTTAAAGGGGAACATCGACGACCACAAGGTAAGATTCAGTCTTTAGAGGTACCTGAGTGGAAGTGGGAATCCATTTCCATGGATTTCATTGTGGGTTTGCCAAAGAGTCAACAAGGTAACAACATGATTTGGGTAATAGTGGATCGTCGACCAAGTCACTCACTTTGTTCCAATGAAAGATACATGGACTAAGGCACAATTGGCTATGGCCTATCGAAAGAACGTGCTTAAGTTACATGGAGTCCCTAAGGACATAGTGTCCGACAGAGATGCGAGGTTTATATCGAGGTTTTGGAAGGAGTTGCAGGAATCGTTGGGAACAACTTTGAAGATGAGTACAACATTTCATCCCAAAGAAAGACGGGAAGATCGAGAGAACAATCAAGACTCTTGAGGATATGTTGCGAGCTTGTGTGATGGATTTTGGTGGTAGTTGGGAGCAGAGGTTGGACTTGATAGAATTTTCTTACAATAATGCCTATCACACCAAAGTATAGGTATGGCACCGTTTGAGGCTTTGTATGGGAGGCGATGTAGGAGTCCAATCTGTTGGGACGATAGTCTTTGAGGCAAAGTGGTTTTAGGACCAGAGATGGTGCATGAGATGGTGGAACAGATTAAGATGATCGGGGAACGGATGAGAGCGGCTCGGGATCGACAAAAGAGTTATGCAAATCTACATCGTCGGGACATAGAGTTTCAAGTTGGGGACAAGGTTCTTTTGAAAGTGTCTCCTATGCGTGGGGTTATGAGATTTGGGAAGAAAGGCAAGCTAAGTCAGAAGTTTATAGGGCCTTATAAGATCTTAGAGCGAGTTGGGGAAGTTGCTTATCGTCTGGCTTTACCAGCTGCATTAGAGAGAGTGCATAATGTGTTTCATGTATCGCAGCTGCGGAAGTATGTGAGTGACCCGTCACATGTGTTAGAGGCAGAGAGCTTAGAGCTAGATGAGTCTTTATCATACCTTGAGGTGCGGGCGATTCTAGACCGAAAGGTTAGAAAGACTAGGAGTGGTGAGACAGTTTTGCTTAAGATCCTGTGGTCTAACCACGAGACCGAGGAAGCTACATAGGAGCCAGAGGAAGCTATGAAAGAGCGTTACCCTTTCCTTTTTGATCAGGTATGTATGGTTACGGGGACGTAACCTTGTTTCTTTTAGGGGGGGGGGGGGGGGTAGGAAATGATCGCGCACAGTTTTTAAGAGTTCTATACCCCTTTTACATGTTGTGTCGGGATGTTTGTCGGGATGAGTTGGGTTAGTAATATGTTTTATGTTGAATTTTGTTCTGGTTGTTGAGTCGGGAATGTTATGGGAGTACCTTTGTTTAGTAGTGGTTTGAACTTCGGGGACGAAGTTCCTTTTAAGGAGGGAAGACTGTAATACTCCGTATTTGTAAGTCTTGGGGTACTCTATCGAGTAGGCCTTACTCTGTCGAGTAAGGGTAAGTTGCGTTTTAGAAAAGTTTCTGACCTGTTGGGTACTCGATCGAGTAGCTGGGGCACTCGATCGAGTAAGGGGGTACTCGATCGAGTACCTTGGGTACTCGATCGAGTGTCCGGTTTTACGGGGAGTTTTCTCGGGTTTTGTTAATTATGCGATTAAGGTATTTAAGCTTCAGTTGTCGTTATTCTAAATCACTTTTACAAAACCTAAATTACTGTTTAAGAGAGAAAGCAAACAAGTTCATCTTCTTAATCGCATTCTTAGCAATTCCCGGAGTTCAGACGGTCAGTTCTTGTCGTTGATTATACCGTTGAGTTCCTTGCGTCGAGGGTAAGATCTATGTACCCTTTTTATTGTCTTTCCTTTGATTTGGTTAAACCCTAATGTTCCGGGTGTAATTCCAGAGCAGTTATTTGTTACCACCCGTGCTTGTAGAATGACGTCTTTGGTTGGCTTCTCCTTTCAGTCTCCTGAAACAGTGAACAAACTGAGGGCTCGGATTTGGACCGAGCGAACTCACTCCGACGCTCAAGTCAGTAACTTAGGGAGGTAAGTTGTTGTTACTTGGCGAGGTATGTATTGTAGAGAGATAAGGAAGATATTACCAGATGAATAGTGATTCTTAGGTTAAATTGTGGATCCTCTCCTCAATGAGGGTTGAGGAGTATTTATAGACTTTCACCTTTTGTCACGTAGTGGCCAAGTGGCCAAGTGGCTAGCAGGTGGAAAGACTGATGTACCCTCGGCTGATGGACCCATGGCAGGCCGGCGGGCCCTGATGACTCGCCGCCGAGGGGTCTTGGATATAAGTTTGCGGATATGTGCCCCGGCTGGCTAGTTGTCCTAGCCGAGGCACAAGAGACAGGCTGACAGGTTGCGTCGGTTAGGCTGTCTAAGTCGTTGACTTTGGATATCTTTGACCTTGCTCAATATGTTGACTTGGTCAGAGGGTGCAGAATATGCCCCATCAATTTGCCCCCAGCGTAGTCTATGCCGTGGTATGGGCTCCGATGTATGTTGAGCGTATATTCTGCGTAAGACAAAATAATTCTGCCCCGGCTTCTTCTACCTCGGCGTGGCTCTGCTTAGGCCGTACCATATCCCCCCTCCACATGGATGTGTAATGGACATCAGATGTGGAAAAGAAAGTGGTGCTGGCCGAGACCGAGGTTGTGAGCGCCGTGTGCTTTTGATTGCCCCAGTAGGTCGGTCCGACAAGCTTGGTTGATCATGTGGCCGGCGGAGAACAGATACTTAGGAGTTTGTTGAGGAAGATGAATGGGCAGAGAGATTTGAAGGGGTGTGTTGAAGACGCTTGGTCACTGTTGCATTGATTGACGTTCAACTGTTGCAACGATTGACATTCCGTGGTTGCATGTCTGATACGTGTCTGTTCGCTGATTGGCTGATGTTTCATGGGCTGTGCCCTGATTGGTCCTTCTTCACGGGCCTTCTCCTATAAATAGGGCAGTTAGTCCTTGAAATTGGGCACCAATTTCATTTTCTCTAAAATTTTCTTCTCTCTAAACTTTCAAGGGCTTTTTTCTCTTCTAGTCTTCAGAGTCGTTACTTCGGCTAGCACTTTTATTCAAGGTAAACAACCAAATTTCTCTCTTTTTAACTTGTAAGTTTCGTTGTAAACATGTCTTCTGCTGGTGCCGGACCTAGTAAATCTGCGCCGGGGGGTTCCCCGTCGCATCTTGATGAGGAGGAGATACTAGACGCCATCCCGATAAGGTCTGGGGGCCCTAGGTCTCCGTCTCCCGAAGTCGATCCAAAAGCTTTGGAGGGTTGGGGGGATGATGATGTTGATGATGACTTTGATGATGACGGTGAGGAAAGGATTCCTTCTGGTGAAGAGAGGCCGCATATCCCGGATCACGGCGAGGCCTGCACGACTGGTCCTGACCGTGCCTGGACCAATAAATTCGCCAGTTGTTTCGGCGGAACTCTTTTCGAGGGTCATTTCTTCTTCGGTGAGGGGTACAAAATCGTTATCCCTGGGGAGGGTCAGGCGGTCTGTTGCCCTCCTCCGGGTCATATCGGCGTATATATCGGCACGGAGTATGGGCTCGGTTTCCTTTGAATAAATACGTCACGGCCATCATCAAAGCTATGAACGTCGCCATGGCTCAACTGCATCCGTTGGCCATTAGGACGATAGTTGGCTTCGTGTGGCTCTGTTTTTTTAAGGGGGAGGTACCTACAGTTAACTTATTCCGCCGGCTTCATCATCTTCGGGCATCGACCCCGTGTAAAGCGGGGTGGTACAGCGTGCGAGATGGAGCCGGTGTCCTCTCCGTTGATAAGCTTTCTTCCCGCAAGGACTGGAAGGGGCGGTGGGTGTATGTCGAAGTCGGATGACTATCCGCTGCCCCGGTCCTTCCAAAGACCAAGTCAACTTGCGGTGCGAGAGTAAGAGGGAGCGTGAAAAATGGGTCTCCCGGAGTAAGCTCAAGATGGATGCCAGTAGGGTTCCTCTTGGTGCCGATGAGGAGCAAAGCGATCACTGTTTGATGCCGAGAAGGGATGGGTGCCCTCGACTCGATTATTCTTCAGGATGAGCGCTTTGCCGCGTCGGCCCTCATACCGGCCCTCAACCAGGGGTGAGTAGGGTCGGTGTGAGGCCCATCTTTGCCTGTTACGCTCCTGTTTTTAGAGCTTTGTTTTACTTCTTTTATGTAACCCTTGTCTGGTTTTTTTGCAGACCGGTTTGGCCAGGATCATCGAGGGGACCTTGAAGAGGTTAGGGCTTGATAAGGACGGGAACGTCGTTGAGCGGCACCCTCAGGCCGACGCGCGTGATCGTAGGCGGCTCCCAACGAACTTATGGACAAGTGAAGGCACCGGATCCGGCGGCTCGCTCAAGCACGGGTTCTCGGGGCGTGCCAAGAGAAAACCAAAGCGGCGTCCGGTCGGCGACGACGTCAATCCCAACTCCCTCTTCAACCCCAACGGTCCAGAAGGAGCATGTGGAGGTCATCGATGTCTCCGAGGAGGTGGTGACCGTTGCGAAGGGCCCTCCTCCACCAAAGAAGAGAAAAGATCCACTGCCGGCTTCAACCGTTGCTGGGGAGAAGAATGCTTCACCCGGTCCTCCATCTAAGAGGGTCCAGACTGGTACGGACCTAACCTGCGGTTCAGACTTAGCTGGTTCATTATGCATTCCCGATGGAGACTCTCTCGATGTGTCAATGAATGTTGACATGGATGCGCTGTGTGGATTTTTGTAGATCCGCGTCGGCGGCCAGTCGCTCTTCATCGAACGGCAATTAGAGAAGCAGCCTGAGAAGGTGGGTGATCGAAATGTCACCGTTGACTCCTTACTCCAGAAGGTTTCCCCCGCCGAGCTTGTGGCAGAGGGTACAAGAATATACAAGAGGTTGGCGAAGTGGACTCAACTAGCCGGCTCCCACATTATGGAGCAAGAGAAAGTCATGGCCTAAGCTGGGCCATTGATCGAACGGCTTAAGCTTGATCTTTCCGTTGCAAAGGGGGAAGCTGGGAAGGCTAAGCTGGATCTCCTTGCTGCGCGAAAGCGTGCGGAGGAAGCTGAGAAGCGGCTATCGGCTGAGAGGGCCAAAGTTGAGGCTGCTCATGCCACCTCTGCCAAGTTGCTGGAGGAGCGGGACAGGTATAAAGGCGGCTACGACGCCGTTGTTGCCAAGAGGGAAGAATGGAGGGAGATGTATTTGGCTCAGTCGGAGGCACTCATGGACACTAGGGCTGTCCTTGCCCAGAGGGAGAAAGATATTGAGGTGCTTCAAACTAAGATCCTCCCTGACATGTGCGCTCAATTCCGGGATTAGGCCGAGGAAGCGACCAGGGAGGCAATCAAGAAGCTCATTCCTGAAGGCTCCTTCCCGTGGGAAAAATTTGAACAGCTTCTGGATGAGATGGCCGATGCCGCGGAAAAGGCGGCTGCGGAAAAGGCGGAGGCGGCGAAGGCGGCTCAGATAGCCGAGGCCAAGGCGGCCTCTGATGCAGAGGTGAAGGAGGCCGAAGAGGAAGCTGAAAGGCTGAAGGCACGTGGAAAAGACAAGCTTTCCTCTGGGCCGGCCACCGAAGTTGACACTGCTGCTGCCGATGGTGGGCAGCATCAAGCGTAGGGAGACGGGCGATCGTCACCAGACTCACCCGGCGTCTCGGATAGCTTTAGCTGTTCGGGGCCAACTACTGAGCCTTTCCTCCCTGCCATCTTTTGGCGCTTCAAATGTTATGTCTGTAACCTTTTGCTTTTCTTTTCCTTGTTTTTGTAAAACTTTGGTAGGTTGCGTTTTGGCTTATCCCTATGGGGACGGCCGTCGTCTGTATCCTTCTCATTTGTAAACTGTTATCACTTTTAGTAAGAGTTTGCTTGTTTTGCCTCTGGTTTGGCCGAGGTCTTTTCTTGTCTTCTTGCGTTATTAATTGAGCGCTTCATTATTTTTACCTTCGGCTTAGCCGAGGCAGCTAGAATGCGTATCTCAACTGCGTTTAACGTCTTTTTCTTGAACATGTTAGCGTGTTGGTCGCTTCCTCTTTCACTCTCGGTCTGGCCGAGGCGTCGGATTTGCGCTTCCCAACCGCCGTTGTGAACATGTTAGCGTATCGACCGTTGTGTCCTCTGCCAGGCCTTCGGTGGGCCGAGGCGACTAGAGGTTACGGCGCGACAGCGTATATTGGCGTATCGACCGTTGTGTCCCCTGCCAGGCCCTCGGTTGACCGAGGCGACTAGGGGTTACGACACGACAGCGTTCTTTAGCGTGTCGACCGTTGTGTCCCCTGCCAGGCCTTCGGCGGACCGAGGCGACTAGGGGTTACGGCGCGACAGCGTACGTTAGCGTATCGATCGTTGTGTCCCCTGCCAGGCCTTCGGTTGGCCGAGGCGACTAGGGGTTACGACGCGACAGCGTATGTTAGCGTATCGATCGTTGTGTCCTCTGCCAGGCCTTCGGTTGGCCGAGGCGGCTAGGGGTTACGACGCGACAGCGTATGCACCTCTCGGGACGACTTCCGTGGTGTCTACTTCTTGATGGTGACTATGGGGGAAAATGAACACTGACGGAAAACTTGGATGGTTCTTCATTAGATTTAAACACGCGTCGGGGTGCCCACAGTTGTCTTTGGGCACCTCCGCCGCTATACAAAGTATTTCCTGGGATTGTCAGTGTTCCAATGGCTCATCAAAGGCATACCCTCCATGTCTATCAGCCGGTATGTACCCGGCCTCATTTCTTCAACCACTTTGTAGGGACCTTCCCAGTTAGCCGTCAGTTTGCCATGAATGTTCCCTTTGTTGGTGGCGGCTGACTTTCTTAGGACTAGGTCTCCTACTTTTAAGTCCCTTTTGTGGACTCTTCGGTTGTAGGCTCTTTTCATTCGATTTCGTATCTTTGCCAAGTTGAGGCGTCTTTGTATCTCGGCTTTCTTCGACCAGTGTCTAGGGAGGTTCTTAAACCTTCCTCATTTTCAACCGGGTTAAAGGTGGCCGTTCTGTAGGTTGGCACCGTTGCTTCAATTCGCGGGCGCTTCGGACCCATATACTAGGTGGAATGGGTGCACCCGTTGCTTCTTTCTCCGTGGTTCGCAGGGACCACGGGGACGCCGGTAGTTCATCGGCCCATCTTCCCTTTAGGTCTTCAACTGTCTTCTTCAAACCGTTGAGGATTGTTTTATTGGTCATCTCCTTCCGTCCGTTGCTCTCGTGGGTGACAGACAGAGGAGTATGCAAATTTGATACCAAGTTCCTCCGGCCGACTCATTATTGTGTCGCTCCAAAACTCTCGGCCGTGGTCGAATACCATGACTTGGGGTAACCCAAAACGAGTTATGACATTTTCCTAGATTACCTTTCTTACGGCCGCCGTCGTCTTCGCAGTAATCGCTACGCTTCAACCCATTTGGTGAAGTAGTCAACGGCGACAATCAAGAACTTTCTTCCACGGATGCCGTTGGTAATGGCCCTAAGAGATCCATCCCCACTGTGCAAAAGGAAGGGGACTAAGTACCGGCTGCAGGTCTCGGGATGGCGCATGTATCACTGGAGCATGCATTTGACAGTTGTTGCACTTTTTGGTTTTGGCTCGGAATCCGCAAGCATGGTGGGCCGAAGTAGCCGGCTCGGAGAGCTTTGTGGGCTAGTGTTCTTGCCCCCATGTGATGGCCGCAGATGCCTTCGTGAATTTACAAGATTAGCTCGCGTCGGTTGGACCGACACACTTCAAGAGTAGCCTTGTCACGGACCTCCTGTATAATTCTCCTTCAAACACCAAGTATCTTGCTGCGATCCTCTTTATCTTCGTGAGAGCTGCGGTCCTCCAGTAACTCATTCATCGGTTTGTACTTCATTATCGGAGTCATCCACGTCGTCTCGGCCTCTATGTCGCCCACCATGCCGACGGTCTCGATAATGCTTTTGGCATTCCGATGTCCACCAAAGACGGTTCGACCGATATTCTTGATGGTTGAACGGCAAGCTTTGAGAGAGCGTCGGCTCGGTTGTTCTCGGACACAGGAATGCATTGTATCCGGAAGGATTTCAACTTCGAAGTGTCGGCTTTTACCCTTTCCAGGTATCTTACCATCCCGTCGTCCCGAGTCTCGTACTCTCCTCTGATTTGATTAGCCACTAAGAGTGAATCTGTTTTCAAAATGATGTGCTCTGCTCGTCAGCCCTAGCTAGCTCGACTCGGTTATCACCGCCTCGTATTCGGACTCGTTGTTTGAGGCCGAGAAGGTAAATTTCAAGGCGTACTCAAACTCGTCCCCGTTTGGGTTGATGATAAGTATGCCGACTCTCGAGCTGTTCGTCGTGGAGGACCCGTCGGTGTATACCTCCCATACTCCGGGGTTTTGCTCTTCTTGGTATGTGCACTCGGCCAGGAAATCGCGGTCTGTCCCCTTTATCGAGGGCCTCGGCTTGTATCGAATGCCGAAGGCGGATAACTCTCGCCCATTTGATGAGCCTGCCGGATTGCTCAAATTTTTCCAATACTTTCTCCAATGGTTGGTCGGTTAAGACCGTCACGGGATGTGCGTCGAAGTAGGGTTTCAGTTTCCTTGCCGCGACGACGACGACAAAGAAAGGTCGCTTTTTCAATCGCCGGGTAATTTCTCTCGGCGGGAAACAACGTATGGTCGACAAAGTAGATTGGGTCTTCTTTGTTTGTCCTCTTCTCTCGACGATTACGATCGACCGTGGCCGAGGTAATCGCTATGTACAAATATAGCGTCTCCCCAAAGATTGGTGCGGGACGGGGTTGGGAGAGTCCGAAGATGAGCTTTCGGTTGCTTGAAAGCGTGCTCTGTTCCTCCCCCCAGCTGAAGTCCTTATTCCCCTTCAACACTTTGAAGAATGGGGTGCTCTTGTCGGCTGACCGAGAGATGAAACGGGCTAGAGCCGCCATCCTCCCGGTCAGCATCATAACCTCTTTTCGATTCCTCGGCTCCGGCAGATCCAGGATTGCTTGGACTTTGTCCGGGTTGGCATCAATTCCCCCGGCGCCGACAAGTACGCCGAGGAACTTACCCGCCGGACACCAAGTTGCATTTCATTGGGTTGAGCTTCATCTTGTATTTTCTTTGTGAACAAAATGTCTCGTGTAAATCGGCCAAGTGCTCGCTGTCGGACTTGCTTTTTACAATAGCATCGTCGACGTAAGCCTCAATGTTTCGCCCTTTTTGATTTTGGAACACTTTGTCCACTAGTCTTGTGTATGTTGCGCCGGCGTTCTTTAAACCAAACGGCATCATTTTATACATGTATGTGCCGTTAGCAGTGATGAATGCGCATTTGGGCATGTCTTCCTCGGCCATGAATACCTGATGATACCCTGAGAAGGCGTCCAGCAGGCTCAGCATAGTGTAGCCTGCCGTCGCGTCGATTAGACTATCTATCCGAGGCAAGGGATAACAATCTTTGGGGCACGCTTTATTAAGATTGGTAAAATCTACACACATCCTCCACGCCCCCGACGACTTCTTCACCATTACAACATTAGCTAACCATTCAGGATAAGTACATGGCATGATAAAGCCCGCCGCCAGTAATTTATCTACCTCGACTTTGATGGCCTCATCCTTCTCGGCTGAGGAGTTCCTCATCCTTTGCTTGACAGGGCGAGCGGTGGGGAGTACGTTCAGCTTGTTAACAATTACCTCCCGGCTCACGCCTGGCATCTCGGCCGCTGAGTAGGCGAAGACGTCTTTGTTCTTCCTCAGCAGGTCTAGGAGAGCGGCCCTGAATTTTGGCTCCAGGTTGACACCGATAGTCACGGTGCGCCCTGGGTCAATTTCCACCTCTTCGGTCTCGGCCCCCTCGACCATGCCGACAGTTGAATCCATGAAGTCGCCCTCCTATTGCAAGGATGGGCTCTTCCCCTTTTCTGACTTCTTTGCCACTTTGAGGGATTGCATGTTGCATCCTCTGGCAGATATCTGGACGTTGACCACCTCGTCCTTCTCGTCCTTGGAGACGAGCTTATGCGCTTCCCCCCGGTCCGAGACATACATCAGCGTCAGGGCCCGAACGGATATCACGGCGTCGGTCTCGCTCAGAGTGACTCGGCCTATGAGAACGTTGTAGGAGGACGAGCCGTCAATGACCACGAACTCAGCTAGGACATTCCTAGCCGCGTTCCCCTCGCCGAACATCACTGGCAGTCTGATTGACCCCAGGGGTACCAGGCCGGCCCCGGAGAAACTGTACAGCGGATTGGTGCAGGGGCTCAAGTCCTCAATCTTCAGGCCGAGCCCCAGAAAGCACTCCCTGAACATAATGTTCGTGTAGGCGCCTGTGTCAATTAGGCACCTCTTGACCAGGTGGTTGGATATGTCCAAGTGGACTACAAGTGGGTCGCTGTGAGGGGCGATGACTCCCTCGTAGTCCTTCTTCCCAATAGTTATATCGGGGATGTTGGAAGCGGTGGCCGCTGTTTTGGGCACAAAGTTGATGGCCCGATATGACTCGTTCGGGTGCCTTTTGTGCCCATGAGCGGACCCCGTTCTCGTTGCCCCGATGACAACATTGATTACTCCTATCCGTTCAAGACGGATTTTTTATTCGAGCCGCCGCATCGTCTTTTGGCCTTTGGCGACATATTTGCCGAGGCTCCCCTTCCGGATCGCTCTTCGATGGCATTCTTCGATGCCGCGATCGTCGATTAAGTGGCGGTGTGGCCATGGTACTCACAAAGATCGGCTCGTGTCACCGTCACTCCTCGGCCTGGGAGGCCTTTCCACTTCCGACCCTCGTTCTTGCTCGGGCGAAGACCTCGGCGGCAGATACGACCAAGGGGTGTGGCCATTGAAACGTTTCGGTAGTTCGGTCCGAACTCCCCGCGCCCGCCGAGTCCCATTTCTGGCGGATCGTCGGGACCGTGACCTATTGTTGTCATGGCGTCTTTCATCCGGTTGTCCTCCCGGCGGCTCTTACTCTCTGAGTGCTCGGCCTCGCTGGGGCCCACCCAGGTTTTGTGGTAGTCCTCCACCTTTATGGCTTGATCGGCCATCTTCCTGGCGGAGTCTAAGTTCAGGCCGTCGCACTTGATGAGCTCGTTTTTTAGGTCTCCTCTCGGGAGGCCTTTCATCGCGAAGGCCGTCGTTCATTGTTCGGCTCACGAATCGCCGAACCTTGGCGTCGAACCTCTTCACGTAACTCCGGAGAGACTCGCCTCCCTCCTGTCTGATAGTCAGGAGGTCCGATGTCTCAACGACCCTCCTTTTATTGCAAGAATACTGGGCTAAAAATATGTCCTTTAGGTCGGCGTAGCAGTATACCGATCCATCGGGTAGCCCCTTGTACCAACTTTGTGCCATCCCCTGCAGTGTTGTTGGGAAGACTCGGCACCAGACCTCGTCGGGTTGCTCCCATACCGACATGTGAGACTCGTAAGCCTCAACGTGGTCGGTTGGGTCGCCTTCTCCTTTGTATGCAATGGGTGGCAACTTTAGCTTAGTCGGCACCGGGGTCTCTAAGACGTAGGTGCTGAGGGGCTGTCTGACCACGTGTCGAACGACACGCGCCGATCGGCTCCTCGCACCCCTAGTCCGGCTTCTCTCCCCGTGGCGGGAAGGGCTTCTTCCCCGACTCTGGTGAGTCGGGCTTCTTCTCCGACTCAGGTAAGTCGGACTTCTTTCACTCCTCTGGGGAATGCCTCGTCGGTGCTGCGGCGACGCCGTCCTCCCGTGAGTGCGGGAAGGACTTAGGTCTGCCACTAGCGCTCTGGGCTCCCCCGGCGTCTTGACAGGGCCAACTTCTTCCAGTGCTCCGTTCAAGTCTCTTGGAGTCACATTATGGGCCCTGGTCTCCTGGACGGGTTCCGCCGCTCTTGTCGGTGTGACAGTGTGAGCCGGCGTACTACTAATTAGGTCCAGGAGTAGCTTCAGTTTTGCTGCCTCGACCACATGTCCCATGATGGTGACCTGGTCGGCGGGCAGCGGCGTATCTGGTATTATTGGCATCCCGTACTCCGGCTGAATTACTAGGCCGGTGGAGGGCTGCGCAACACCAGAATTGTGGACGGTATCCTCATGGTAGAATTCGGTTTCGTCCGTCACGAATACCTCTTGTTGTTTTGACATCTTCTTAGCTTTTTGGGTGGGTTTTTGTTTTTTTGTTTGGGAATTAATGTGACTAGCTTCTATTATCTTTCCCCACAGACGGCGCCAATTGTTCCGGGTGTAATTCCAGAGCAGTTATTTGTTACCACCCGTGCTTGTAGAATGACGTCTTTGGTTGGCTTCTCCTTTCGGTCTCCTGAAACAGTGAACAAACTGAGGGCTCGGCTTTGGACCGAGCGAACTCACTCCGACGCTCAAGTCAGTAACTTAGGGAGGTAAGTTGTTGTTACTTGGCGAGGTATGTATTGTAGAGAGATAAGGAAGATATTACCAGTTGAATAGTGATTCTTAGGTTAAATTGTGGATCCTCTCCTCAATGAGGGTTGAGGAGTATTTATAGACTTTCACCTTTTGTCACGTAGTGGCCAAGTGGCCAAGTGGCTAGCAGGTGGAAAGACTGATGTACCCTCGGCTGATGGACCCATGGCAGGCCAGCGGGCCCTGATGACTCGCCGCTGAGGGGTCTTGGATATAAGTTCGCGGATATGTGCCCCGGCTGGCTAGTTGTCCTAGCCGAGGCACAAGAGACAGGCCGACAGGTTGCGTCGGTTAGGCTGTCTAAGTCGTTGACTTTGGATATCTTTGACCTTGCTCAATATGTTGACTTGGTCAGAGGGTGCAGAATATGCCCCATCACCTAATTTAGAGATTGGGGGTTTTATGTGTAGTATGTGATTTGGTAGCCTCTATGTGTTGTATGATAGGAGGAGGGTTCATAGAAGAGGCTTTTTGACTCAGCAGTAGAGACCGTCTGATTATGTGCATACCAGGTAGGATTTCCTACTCAGTATTAGTCCCATAATAAGATATTGGTTGATGTATTGTATTTGGTTGTTTGATATAATAATTGTACTGTGATTGTGGTTGTGATCGTTGTTGATGGTTCGCGAGGCGTGGCCTCGGCTGAGTGGGGTCACTTGCGGGAGTGGCTTCACGCCCTAGTTTTGCCTTCTGTGGAACCCGCCACAGAAGGGATGTGCACATTAATGGACAGGGTTATCGCTCACTATGTGGAGCGGGGATTTGGTGGGTACGGCTGCGGTCCCCCACTGGCAGGGCTGGTCCAGTGGACAATCAGTATTGAGGTGATTGGAATTGATGAGCTGTGTGTGTGTGTGTGTGACAGTAAGCTGTCTGTTTATCTTATCGTTGTTGTTTATATTGATTGTGTGATTAGTACTGACCCCGGTGTTGTTTTGTAAACCTGCGGTGATCCATTCGGGGATGGTGAGCAGATATTGAGCAGGTATTGAGATGAGTACTGGGATAGCTGGGATGCCACGACATGATGATAGGAGTCTTCCGTTGTAGCTTATTAGTTATTTACATTTCAGTTAGAACAGTCAGTTTGAGAACATGTATCGTACTTTTGGTTTGGTTTTGAGGATTGTAACTATTCGCTAATTATTTATAATAAATGTTGTTTCTTCATTGTTGTTTGATTATCATTGCCTCGGGTAACCGAGATGGTAATGTCTTCATACTTGAGTGGTCCTGGTAAGGCACTTGGAGTATGGGGGTGTTACAGCAGTGGTTGGTGCTGGTGTCGCGTTTTGCAGGGGTCAGTGGCTGCGTGGTGTTTTTGTCGTTGCTAAGTTGTTTGCAGAGGTCTGGGTATTCTATCCTTGGCCTGGGTTCGACTCAGCCATGTCAGGCCTCTGGGCACCACCATGGGTCAAGTGGCCGACCACGGTGGTAAGTCTGGTGGTGGGTCTGGCTGAGTCGAGTCTAGCGCCTGAGAAAGGGGGAAGGGAGTGACTCGGTTTGGGTAACAGTTGTTGTCGAGGAAGAGGGGAGTTTGTGGGGAGGTTATGGGCGCTTGTTAGGGTGGTCGAGGGTAGGTCTAGGGTGGTCTTTTGGGCAAAGGCGTGTTGGTTGAAGGCGGTTTCAAGGGTTGTTGAGGTCGTGTTACGCTGTTGTTGTTGGGTTCGTTGTGTTTTCGCATTTGTGGGTGCATCCACTAGGTTCGGCAGAACCATGGGCGACACTAGGCTCTACCGTAGGTCAGGCACGGTGGCAGGCTAGGTGGTGGAGCCTGGTTGTGTGGAGGACAGTGAGGAAAGGGAGGATGTCGATGATGTTGGCGGTTCGGTGTTGTTGTTAGGAGTGTTGTTGTGGGTTGTGTCGAGAGAGGAGGCAGGGTGTAGGTGGTGTTGCGGGTGGTGGTCGTGCAGGTTGTGATGGTCACGGTTTAGGTGAGGCTTGGTGAAAGAGAAGTCATGGTCACATTTTATATGTAATGACTGTGGGTATTAGGCTGAGTGAAAGAGAAGTGTTAGGGGAGTTTGTATTTTGATGACGGGTTTATGTATATAAATCGTATATGTAACACCCCCTCATACCAAGGTGCCTTACCAGGACCACCCTACCATGAAAGTGTGTTACCATCTCGGTTGCCCGAAATTAGTACATACCAAAAGCGTATGAACTGAGCACATTTATTAAAGTACTGTAAAGCATAAAGTTTACAACATCCCAAATCCAAATACTGGTTTAACAAAATACAACTCCAAAGTTTAACTATTAAAAGAAATCCAATCTAAGACTCAGACGGTGATGCTATGACTGGTGATGGCGATACTCCCAAGACAGTCCCCAAGCTCACACTAGCAATACCTGTCAAGCCTGCTCACCATCCCCGCATGGATCACCGCAGATTCCACAAACAACACGGGGTTAGTATTACTCAAACATTTAGATAAACAAACGGAGAAATCAACTGATCATCGCCAATTCCCAATCCTCCATTCTCACACAGTAACCGACTACACACTGAAGTGTGTAGCCCTGCCAGATTACCCATCGCAACAGGTAATCCTCGCCGCCAGTGGGTGATCGCAGCCGATCCCACCTAGTCTAGCTCCTCAACGAGCGACAACAATCCCTGTCCCTTAATGTGCACATCCCCTCCCGTGGCGGGTTCCACGGAGGGCGAACTAGGGTGTGAAGCCACTCCCGCAAGTGACTCCACCACAATCAATCACATGATATCACAGCCATCTCAACACCCTCACACCAACATCGTCACAACAATCTCCACACTCCGACGATCAACAGATAACAATAATCACAACAAACATGTCTTACAAGAACAGTAAACTGAGTAGGAAACCCTACCTTAGAAATCAACAGTGGGAAAGAACTTGAACACTCAGAAAGGCTCCTCTACGAAGTCTTCTCCTATAACATAATCACATTACACAATTACACATTGCACAACCCCCATAATCCCAATTCCGTAATTATACAGTAACCCCAACGAATACAAATAACGTAGAATAAAACTTACCAACAGTAGAATGAGGATTTATGCGCAAGGACTCCAAAGGTTTCACAAACAACAAGGCTATGGGATGATTAGGGAGTGATTAGGGAGAGATTAGGGTTAACGTAGAAATGATGAAGTTGAAATGATGTTTTGAAAACTGACGCGCGATATAAATAATTTTAAACACTCCCTAATCAAACCGTCAAAATAATACTCGCCAGACCGAATACTCGGTCGAGTAAAGTTATACTCGGCCGAGTATCCTCTACTCGGTCGAGTATTCACTATACTCGGCCGAGTATTCATCGGCAGAACCAAAACAACACACAACAGCAGCACTACTGGCCGAGTAGGCTCTACTCGGTCGAGTAGTCACCAAAGAAAATCCGTAGTGTTACGATCTTCTCCCCTTAAAAAGAACTTCGTCCCGAAGTTCACACTCTACTATAAAACAAAGCACTACACTACGCCACAAGACTATACTAACCACATATAACAACACCAAGGAACTATACAAGTCACCACAAAAATCATTACCCCGACTCAAAGCAAAACAACAAACAAAACAAAACACGACCGCGACCATCTCCTACCCCCTAAAAAGACAACGGTTACGTCCCCGTAACCAAACATACCTGATAAAAAAGGTTAGGAAAACGTTCTCGCATAGCTTCCTCGGGTTCCCATGTGGCTTCCTCCACATTATGATTAGACCAAAGGACCTTGAGTAAGACCGTCTCACCATTCCGGGTCTTACGAACCTTGCGATCAAGAATCTCCTTAGGATTCTCGGCGTAGGACAAGGACTCATCAAGCTCGATGTTCTCCATTTCAAGGATATGCGACGGGTCGCTCACATACTTCCGAAGTTGAGATACATGAAAAACATTATGTACTCTATCCAAAGTTGGTGGTAACGCTAACATGTAGGCCACCTCACCAACACGGTCCAAAATCTCATAAGGACCTATAAACTTTTGGCTTAGCTTACCCTTTTTCCCAAACCTCATAACACCTCGCATAGGTGACACTTTTAAAAGAACCTTGTCACCTACCATAAACTCAATGTCCTTGCGGTGCAAGTCGGGCGTAGCTCTTCGACGATCTTGAGTCGCTCTCATCTTTTGCCGAATTGACTGGATCTCGCTCAACCATATCTTGAACCATTTGTGGCCCTAAAACCACCGTCTCGTAACTATCATCCCAACAAATGGACTTGGCATTTGCGGCCATACAAAGCTTCAAAAGGTGCCATCCCAATGCTTGTATGATAACTGTTATTGTATGAAAACTCTATCAGATCAAGCCTGTCTTCCCAACTGCCCCCAAACTCCATAACACATGCCCTCAACATGTCCTCTAAGGTCTTGATGGTCCATTCCGTCTGACCATCGATTGCCGGATGAAAGGCTGTACTCATCTTTAAAGTTGTACCCATCAACTCTTGCAGCTCTTGCCAAAACTTGGATATGAACCTCGCATCACGATCAAAAACGATATCCTTAGGTATACCATGTAACCGAACCACATGCCTCCTGTAACCCAATGCCAGCTGCATCTTAGACCAAGTATCTTTCATGGGAACAAAATGGGCTGACTTGGTTAACCGATCAATAATCACCCAAATCATGTTGTTACCTTGTTGTGACCTAGGTAACCCCACAATGAAGTCCATGGAGACCGACTCCCACTTCCACTCTGGTACATCCAAAGACTGAATCTTACCTTGTGGTCTCCTTTGTTCACCCTTGACCTTTTGGCTGGTCAAACATCCGGCTACAAACTCGCCTACATCTCTCTTCATGTTTGGCCACCAAAAAGTCTTCTTAAGGTCTCTATACTGACTTGTCACCACCCGGGTGAACTGAATAGGGAGTGCAATGAGCCTCCGTCAAGATCACTCTCCGCAACTCGCATCCTCGGGGAACACACCATCTCCCATCAAAACGAACACTCCCATCTGGATGGATAGAAAACCTGGGAACCGTTCCACTCTCTACCCTTGCCTTCCACTCCTGAATCTTAGGATCAAGCTCCTGCTTACTCTTGATGTTCGCATACAACTCTGGCTCGATCGTCAAATCCCCGACGGTATCCCCCTCTCGAATCATAAAGATCCCCAACCTAGACATCTCATCCCTCAACTTCAGCAAGGACATAGCTGTACATAGCGAATGAACGCTCTTCCTACTCAGTGCATCTGCAACAACATTAGCCTTACCCTCGTAATAGATGATCTCCATATCATAATCCCCAATCAGCTTCATCCACCGTCTCTGTCGCATGTTAAGCTCCTTCTGAGTGTAGATGTACTTTAGACTCTTATGATCAGAGAACACCTTAAAAGTTGCTCCATAAAGATAGTGTCTCCAAATCTTAAGAGCGAACACAACTGCACCCAGCTTCAGATCATGAGTAGGGTAGTTCTCCTCATATTGCTTTAGCCGCCTCGAAGCATAGGCTATGACTTTCCCTCCCTGCATCAAAACACAACCAAGACCATTCTTTGAAGCGTCTGTATATACCTCAAAGTTCTCACAACCCTCTGGCAAGGCTAAGATAGGAGCTGTGGTCAAGCGTTCCTTTAAGGTCTGAAACGCCGTCTCACAACTCTCATCCCAAACAAATCTGACTTCCTTCCTCTTCAAGGATGTCATAGGCCGCGCTATGGTAGAGAAATCTTTCACAAATCTCCTGTAGTAGCCAGCAAGGCCTAAGAAACTCCGAATCTCAGCAACATTCTTCGGCGATTCCCACTTGGTAACGACCTCAATCTTACTAGGATCCACGGATACCCCCTTCTTAGATATAACATGGCCCAGAAAAAGCCACCTCTTCTAACCAGAACTCACACTTGGATAGCTTGGCAAAAAGCTGATTATCTCTCAAAGTCTGCAGAACTATCCTCAAGTGCTCCTCATGCTCTTCCTTAGTCTTAGAATAGACTAAGATATCGTCGATGAAAACAACCACAAACCTATCCAAAAACGGTGTAAAGATCCGATTCATCAAATCCATAAAAGCTGCTGGCGCATTGGTCAACCCAAAAGGCATCACCACGTACTCGTAATGACCATATCGAGATCGGAACGCTGTTTTAGGAATATCCTCATCTGCTATCCTCAGCTGGTGGTATCCCGACCTCAGATCAATCTTGGAAAAGACACCTGCTCCACTTAGCTGATCAAACAAGTCATCAATCCTCGGCAACGGATACTTGTTCTTCACTGTGACACGATTGAGCTCTCGTAATCAATGCACGATCGCATACTCCCATCTTTCTTCTTTACAAAAAGAACTCGGAGCTCCCCACGGTGACACACTAGGCCTAATGTAACCCTTGCCTAGCAACTCATGTATCTGCTTTTCAACTCGCAACTCTTTAGGTGCCATACGGTATGGTGCTTTAGATATAGGACCCGTTCCCGGCTTAAGCTCCACACTGAAATCAACATCCCTCTTGGGAGGTAAACTCGGTATCTCTTCAGGAAAAACATCTTCAAACTCTCTCACCACAGATATCTCAGAAGCCGTCGGTGGCTATACTCGGTGATCTCTCACATGACAAAGAATCAAGGGACACTTCTTCCTCAAACATGACTTTAAAGTCATCACAGCTATGAACCTACACTTAGGCTTTACCACAAACCCTCTATAGGACACCCTAACACCCTTGGTACCCTTTAAGGACACCCTCTTTTGCCGACAATCTATCCTGGCATCATACTTACCCAGCCAATCCATCCCGACAATCACCTCGAACCCATCCATAGGAAACTCTAACAGTCTCATGGTAAATCTACCCCTCCAACTACCATGGATACTCCATTATACAGCTTGAGACACGACACAGACTCCCCTGAGGGTATGAATACATCATCTTTTACAACCTCAAAATTCCCCAAACCCATAGACACAGCATGACTCTTAGACACAAAGGAATGTGTAGCCCCGGAATCAAACAAAACAAAGGACGGTACATTATGAACAAGAAAGGTACCGGTAACTATATGAGCATCATTCTGTGCTTCCTGCTTGTCCATCATGAAAAGCTTTCCACTGTTTTTCTGTCCTCCACCCTGAACTGAAGCATTGGAGGTACTTGGCTTGGCTGCCGAATCTTGAGTGGTGCTAATGTTCTGGCGCTGATAAGATCCACCACCACCGCGGTTGTAACCGCCCTGGTTGCCCTGTCCACCTCTGTTGCCCCATGAACCTCCCGGTCGGTTACTAGCAAAACTCTGAGTCGGCCCCTGAGAAAAATTCCCTGACCGAGCTCCCCGAATCGGTCTGCGGGCTTGTAGCTCGTGCATTCCCGTCTTTTGTGGCCTATCCCACCACAGTTGAAGCATGTAAGGTTAGAGTTGTCACTCACACTCCGACCTCCATTCTTTCCGCAGCCACGAGATCCTCCCGAAAAACCAGCTCCCCCAGAAAAAGCCTTAGCATGGTTAAAGTTCCCTTTCTTGTTGGCCGACTGGCTGTTGTTTCCACCATCAGCCTTCCTCTTTTCAGCAGCAGTCCTCTCATCGATCTCTCTTGAGATATCTACCATTCTCTCAGATTGACCCGCTCTCAGGTACACTTCCTTGAGGTCAGTAGCAACCCCAGCTGGCATACGACTCACTATCTTAGCAGATAAACCCCTCTCAAAACGGAGAGCCAAACCTCTCTGTCCTAGCTGCATGTCTTCAACATAACGAGATAGCTCCAAAACCCGATGATAGTAGTCAGTGACCGTCATCTCCTCAGTCATGGTGAAGGAATCAAAGTCAGATCTCATCTTGTGTCGGATATGCTCCGGCACAAACCGCTTCTCTCATAGCACTCTTCAACCTGGACAAGGAATAGCTCCTTCCGCCGGTAATACGCTCTAGCATCTTCCTTGACATTTTACCACCAAACTGCAGCCTCACCTCTTAGGTAGTACACTACCTGCTCAACAATCATGTCCTCGGGGCACTTAACCATTTCCATGAGAGCTTCAATCTCACGGTGCCACTTCTCGATTAGCTTTGGTTCACCTACCCCGTCATATGTGGGAGGGTTGAAGCGAGCAATGATGATGCTGAGCTGAGTTGCATCCATCGACTTCTCGTTCCCCTTTCCCACATTTTTGAGAGCTTCAAGGAGAGCCTCTTGTTGCTCAATCATAAGAGCAACCTCATCAAGAGTCATCTCCGAAGCTTGGATCTGCGCGGGAGTTCTTTTGGGCGGCATACTGAACTGACAAGAAACACGGAAAAGTAAACACAAAAGCCTACAACTCAAAGCGTAATAACTTTCCGCCAAAAGAACACTCGGTCGAGTATACAACCATACTCGGTCGAGTAACGACTACTCGGTCGAGTATCTTAGATACTCGGTCGAGTATTCGACTCTAGAAGCGTACGTCAAAAACCAAAAACAATACTAGGCCGAGTAAAACAACACTCGGCCGAGTAGCCACTACTCGGTCGAGTATACTTCTTACTCGGTCGAGTTATCACATACAGTAGCTACTGGTAATCACTGCCAAACAATACTCGATCGAGTTCTTGGTTACTCGGCCGAGTGCTCCCTACTCGGTCGAGTACCCCCCCGCTCGGCCGAGTCACGAGTAGACGGGTATACAAAGTATAAAGTTCTCTATCATGCTCATTATTCCCGCAAAGAACATATAACATCAAGGACTTTAATGCCAATTAAAAAAAATCACATCAGCCTACAATTCAAATATCAAGAACTCTAATGCCACGTTATAATCATATGAGCATACAAATCATGCATATGCTAACTCCAACATGACAAACATTCACACACCCGTCACATCCTCCATTTTTCCATCACCACATTTACAACTCTCCCAACACACACCTTCAACTATCTTCTATTACCAACATGCATCTTCACATACATATGCATACAAAACCTAACTCTCATCACACTTCCCCATGTTACCGGCTCGAGTTAGTGAGGGCCAATTTGCGACTCCGGGACGTCTCCCGAGTCTTTGCGGTAGCTCCAAACAACTCTCCCCGAGTTCATTTTATTTAGACTCCCTAGGTTCATTACATTCATTTGTTTAGGTGGCGGAATCTTCGTCTCTGATACCACTTTGTAACACCCCCTCATACCAAGGTGCCTTACCAGGACAACCCTACCATGAAAGTGTGTTACCATCTCAGTTGCCCGAGGTTAGTACATACCAAAAGCGTCTGAACTGAGCACATTTATTAAAGTACTGTAAAGCATAAAGTTTACAACATCCCAAATCCAAATACTGGTTTAACAAAATACAACTCCAAAGTTTAACTATTAAAAGAAATCCAATCTAAGACTCAGACGGTGATGCTATGACTGGTGATGGAGATACTCCTAAGACAGTCCCCAAGCTCACACTAGCAATACCTGTCAAGCCTGCTCACCATCCCCGCATGGATCACCGCAGATTCCACAAACAACATGGGGTCAGTATTACTCAAACATTTAGACAAACAAACGGAGAAATCAACTGATCATCGCCAATTCCCAATCCTCCATTCTCACACAGTAACCGACTACACACTGAAGTGTGTAGCCCTGCCAGATTACCCATCGCAACAGGTAATCCTCGCCGCCAGTGGGTGACCGCAGCCGATCCCACCTAGTCCAGCTCCTCAACGAGCGACAACAATCCCTGTCCCTTAATGTGCACATCCCCTCCCGTGGCGGGTTCCACGGAGGGCGAACTAGGGTGTGAAGCCACTCCCGCAAGTGACTCCATCACAATCAATCACATGATATCACTGCCATCTCAACACCCTCACACCAACATCGTCACAACAATCTCCACACTCCGACGATCAACAGATAACAATAATCACAACAAACATGTCTTACAAGAACAGTAAACTGAGTAACCCTACCTTAGAAATCAACAGTGGGAAAGAACTTGAACACTCAGAAAGGCTCCTCTACGAAGTCTTCTCCTATAACATAATCACATTACACAATTACACATTGCACAACCCCCATAATCCCAATTCCGTAATTATACAGTAACCCCAACGAATACAAATAACGTAGAATAAAACTTACCAACAGTAGAATGAGGATTTGTGCGCAAGGACTCCAAAGGTTTCACAAACAACAAGGCTATGGGATGATTAGGGAGTGATTAGGGAGAGATTAGGGTTAACGTAGAAATGATGAAGTTGAAATGATGTTTTGAAAACTGACGCGCGATATAAAATAATTTTAAACACTCCCTAATCAAACCGTCAAAATAATACTCGCCAGACCGAATACTCGGTCGAGTAAAGTTATACTCGGTCGAGTATCCTCTACTCGGTCGAGTATTCACTATACTCGGCCGAGTATTCATCGGCAGAACCAAAACAACACACAACAGCAGCACTACTCGGCTGAGTAGGCTCTACTCGGCCGAGTAGTCACCAAAGAAAATCCGTAGTGCTACAGTATACTTAATAACTCGTTTAAATTCGTAATTATATTTAATTAACTAATTTATATTGAATCCGAGTTTTGACTAATTAATTAATTCGTATCATACTAACTAAGAGGCCTTTGGGTATAATTATAATTATTAATATTACCCCATTTGCTTAGGTGACGGGTTTTAAATAATTGAGTCGTGAACTTATAATTAATTAAACAATTAATCAAGCGAGGCATGTTATAATTATTATGTTATAATTGGATAGGTATTGGACTTACGGAAGACTGCTTGTGACTATATTTATTATTATATTGCTTGGACTCGGAATTCGCTATCGAGGTAGGATAGCTACTCAATCACTTTAATGTTTACTTGAATGATCTTAGCTGATTGTATTGGTTAAATTAATTGGAATTGTGATGGATGATATATGGTTGTTGGTTACTTTGAGATGATTTAATTATTGACTACCTCAGCTCGTGACTGAGATGATTTGATTATCGACTACCTCAGCTCGTGACTGAGATGATTATATTGATTTGGTTTCCCCAGCCTCGTGTCTGGGATGGTAAGTATAATATTGTTTGCATATCATATCATGAGCACTTGCATTGGTTTCTCCAGGCTAGTTCTGTAGGACTTGTCTCTGGGATGTTATTGAGATTACCCCGGCCAGGGATTGTCGGGATGAACGGGAGCGTCGGAGGTTTGATCATGAGCATGCATTGCATTCGCATTTAATATTGTTCTTGTATCCATTTATGGTGGTTGTTTGGCTATTCCTACTCAACCTCGTGGTTGACAGTGTATTCGTGAACATCTGTGGTGAACCATAATGGGGAGCAGATTTGACAGGTATTAAAGATTAGCTGACTTGGGAGCTTATGGGAATGCGTGAGGACTTAGCCAATCTACCTAGAAGTCTAGACCACATAGAATATTTAATCACTTTATTTATTTACGCTGCGAGTTGTAATTATTTTATATTAAGTTTTAGTTGGTTAAGTTGTAATGAACATGTAATCGCTAAGTTTTAATTTAATATACTTTGGTGAGTTGGACTTTGTTATTCACTACCTCGGGAAACTGAGATGGTGACAGTCCTATTTATTTGGGAATGTCTAGCTAAAGGCTCCTGAATAAATGGGGGTGTTACAGTGCTGTTGCCGGGGACGGTGTTGTGTATTTGAATCGTTCTTTTGTCTAGTTTTAGTTGTGCTTCTTCTTTAGGAATCTTGGTTCGTTGAGGATTTTATTTCTTGTACTTGTTCTATTTCATATGCTCAACATGTCTACATTCACTTTTTGGCAATATGAAAATGAGTCATTTGATAAATATATTGCAAGATTTGAAGATTATATGACTCATGCTTGGCATCATGGTTTTACTCTTTCAAATTATGAAGCATGTTGTGTTGTTTATAATGGCATGAACCTTGAAACCCGCAACTTGGCATTTTACTTAAGTAGTGGTAGGATATGTGAGATGAGTTGTGAGGAATTTTGGGAATTTGTTGAGTTCATGACCACCTAATGTGTTAAGCAAAATGTACATAACATCTTTGAGAGTGCCAAGGAATGTATGGAAGCGATAAAAACCATATTTCAAAAATTCATTAAGGAAAAATATGATGAAAATGAGATTTGTGAGAATGAGGCACCTTCCTATAACCTTGAGCCAACCTACTGTGTTCAAAAATTTGCCCCTCCTTGGGAAGATGGAGTGCTAGATGAAGAGAGTGATAATAAGGAGGAGGAGTACATTCTTGATTGTGAAACCAATGCTTGGATGCCGTCATCTACTCTTCTTGTGTAACAATGAACCCAACTTCCATGGAATTTGATGTTAATGGACAAAGTGAGAGTGAGATGGATGTGAGCTTGAGTGAAAACTCGCCCTTTGAGGATGACATATTAGAGGGAGACAATTGTGTTGAGCTTGGTGACCCTTGTTACGACAACCCCTTTTATCATGGACCTCGTTGGGATGAAGAATATGAGAACATTTGGGAACCCCAAATAGACACCCTTAAAATCACCTTAGAAGATAATGAGAGTACTTGCATTGAATGTGGTGATTTTGACTATTTGGAAGACGAGTTGAGTGAATTGCCAACCAACTACCCATTTCATGTTCCTACCATCCATCACATCTATTATGATTGTTGTCATAGTATTCTTGACATGCTTGTTCGGTCTATTACTTGGGCATTATTTCATTGCATAATCTTGTGTTGCTATCCATGCCTATTCATGTCCCACTCCCAAGAATTTGACCGACTTCTACGTGCCTTTAGTGCCAGTGATGATTTTCTATGAAAGTTATTTATTGAAAATCTTTGGTTTGATGGAGTTCCTCAATAACCATTAACTTGTATATATGCATTTAGTGTAATTTTGCATTCATTCATTCATTTAATAAATTGTATGAGAGATGAAAGGGAGGGATCTCATATTTTTAATTGAGCTTTTTGAAGGAAATTGATGAAAATGAGAAGGTAGCAAGTGTAAAGAAATGAAGAAAATGGAGAATTTGGGCTTGTGAACATCTTTGTTATCATTAAAAAGGTGTTGGGTCAAAATTGCTTGAAATCCGTGCGTCCCGAGCCCAACTCGCGCGAGTTGAAAACCAAGGAAAGAAAGAATTCTTCCTGTAAGAGAATCTGGGCGTTTTCCTGAGAAAATGCGTGTCCCAGAGCTTCAACCCGAGCGGGTCGAAATCAACTCGAGCGGGTTGAGGCTGAACTCGAGCGGGTTACATTTGACTCGAGCGGGTTGACCCTGAAATTCAATTTTTTCTTTCATTTGGCTCTTGTCATTGCTATGTATGCCTCCTATCTACCATCTTCATCTCCTACAATGATTGTAAGAACCCTTTCTTTCCTTATCTCTCATGTTTAGTTGCATTTATGTAGTTACCTCATGATTAAACCCCTTTCTTCCTACATTAGCAATAGTGTTTAAAATTGGTTTGGGGAGGTTAAACCATGAAGTGACATACATTTTAGTTGATCATTTAGAATAGTGCATTTGTAAAATATTTCATATCACCCTTGCGTATTAGTTAGTTCATATAGTATAACTTGCATTGTAATATATCTCACATGTCTCATATAGTTAGTTGCATATAGTTAAATTTGCATTCATCTATAGCCACTAATGACCAAACCTCATTTCTCCTACACTAGAAATAGTGCTTAAATCGGTTTGGGGAGGTTTGATCATAGGTGAGAACATGCATCATTTAGTGTAATTTAGATTGCATTTATTTGTTATCACTACGCCAAATAAGACATCCAATAACGGTCAAATAATGCAAATTACCGTTTTTAAATAAAAACACGAGACCGTTATTGCAACGACGGTTGTTAAATATATACAACGGTTGTACAAATAACAAGTGACCGTTATATAACATCAAGAACCGTTGTTAAATCTTAAGAACGGTATCAAATCCGTTGTCGCAGTTTACTATTGACGACGTCTTATCATTCCAAAACCGTTGTTAAATATTATATATGATAACGGTTCATTTCGTTATCTTATTTAATTGAATGTCAAAATTTAACAACGACTTTATTGAGTGCAAAACCGTTGTTATATTCATTTGTTGACAACGGTATGTAACCGTTATCTATTTATACTGATGCAATTTTGTCAACGGTTCTGCTTAAATAAACTGTTGTAAACGTTTTGAACTCGACAACGGTTATTGTTTGTTATCTTATATTTTTGGCGGTTTGAATGGGAGGGAAAATATGTCAACGGTTATTTATCTAAATAAAACCGTTGTCAAATAATTGTTTGCAACAGGTTGTTTTTAACCGTTATCGTTTTTATTTTTTTTATTATTTAAATAAAAAAATGATTTTAGCCTGTTCTAGCAGCTGCTGAAATGCTATTTTTTCAGCAGCGTTTGTAGCAGATGCTGAAATGCTATTTTTTTCAGCTGCTGCTGAAAAATAGCATTCCAGCAGCTGTGTAGTGCAAAATTTAAATCCTGTATCAAAATATTACACCCCACAATCAATAAAACCCAGTTTAAAAACAGTACAAACAGGATGATCAACAGCCAAAACACAACTGCTATTGAGAAAACAAAAGAAACCAATACACAATGGATCTGTATATACACACTCGTACATAAGGAATGAGAAAACTATTGAGACCTCACTAATGAAACAACATAACTGGCCCACATATTTCTCATCTGGTTGATGTCCTCTAGCGAATATTCCGGGGCTTTGTTGAGTATTTGTGGAAACTACAATTCAAAATATACATAATCAAAATAGTTGTAATACATGGAAGTATACAGAATCAAAGTCAATTTACGTCTGAAATAGTTTTTAAATCACACTAACCCGTATCGGAATGGCAGATAGTTTTCTGTGGAACCTCCCACATGGACTGGCAAACGTAAAAACCGCATTGTTTGTCGCCTGGTGCTTTAGGAGACTATTATATAAATCACACACAAATCAACTGATGAATTAGATAATCAACCTCTCGCATAAACATTAAATAAATGATACGAGTAATTATTAAGAATACACTTACTAATGGCGTGATAAAATTGGGAACAACGTCGCTTTCATATTTTCCAAGTGGACATAATCTTTTTTTTTGCTTCAAAAACACTAAATCATAAATATACACACATGCCATTATTATTTGCATATATATATATATATATATATATATATATATATATATATATATATATATATATATATATGTCTCAAGTCATACAATAACAAATGACATTATTGAAGGTTGTAAACTTACTCAGTTATCATCTTTACACAACTGTCAGAGGGTTTGCCTTCGCGAGAGTCAATCCAGTACACTGTTTTTGTTTCCACTTGGATTGCCAGTAGCACCCAATGCTTCCTATTCATTTTGAGACATTGAACTGTTAGTTCATTTACACTCATTTAAGCATGTTAATTTCATTATAATAATCACGTACTATACATACATATTCTCATTGTAGGGGGCAAGCTATAGTTTTTTGGACGACATCAACCGACGAGCGATACTATTGATTTGTTCTTCGTATGAAATTCTATTAACATAGAACGCCTTAGGACTCAAGAATCCGTAGGCGTGAAATGGGACCTTACACTCAGCGATCTGATTATTCAGGTACCTATTACGCCACATGGAACAAAGAATGTTATTGTAATTGATAATTTAAATAAACATCATTATTTGTAAATGACTTACTTCATCCAAATCAAAATGTGAACAACATCTAAATTGTCAAGGTCGACGAATTCCATCAGTTACTTCGGGTCCAATATGGCTACATCATCTGCGCCCATAATTTCTTGTTCAATGTTAATCATGACTACATTCCCTTTAGGTGACTTCTTTACAGCCAGGTTGTGCAAAGCCATCAGCGAAGCAGTTTTCATTTTTTTCTTATAGTCACACGATTCATAATAAGAATCATAAGCAGGCTTGACTGCAACAACTTCCGTTGACGTAGTAGTAATTGCTTTAGCTGCTGCCATGGCTTTGCTTAACTTCTGCAAATTTAAAGATTAAAGTACTTGTGTTAATATTCATACCCTAATATATTTAAAGAACAAGTAATAATTAATGTCTGCGTATAGGTACCTCGGGGATGACAACATTCATGAGGTTGTTAGGCCATTGCATATAAGAGCTCAGGGCTTCTTTCAAATACGTGACCTCCTCAGTAGGAAATGGTACTTGTATTTCCCCATACTCGTCTTTATATAATTGGGACACTTTCACTTTACAATAATTGTGACGAAGGACTATACCATGAACCTTAACTTGTTGAAGTCGGTCGTAAGCGAACACGTATCCCCTGACAACAACAACTTTCTGTTTCCTCTGTAAATAGAACAGCCGACAAGGCACCTTGCAATTGGCCTTCATAACAGCTTTAATCAATTAGTACACATACATTCACTACATTTAATAAATGTCATAAGTAAAAAATGTGTACTGAGATGAATAATTATAAACTAGCAGCTATTACCTTTTTCGGTGTACAGAAGAACGTCTGATCATCAACTACCTCAATCTCTTCCTGTGTCACGGCCTTACTGGCTTCCTCTTCCTCTTCAACTGCCTGATATCGATCCTCGGCTCCCACCTGAGTCTCCTGAGCCATTTCCTTCTCCCTTGCCATGTCCTCCTCGGCTTCCTTCTTTACATTAACACTTGTCCATATAACACGTACTGATTTTCCAAATCATATAACACATTGTATATATATAAGACATAAATATTATTACCTCTTTTTCCTCCTCATCCTCCTCCTTCTCCTCCTCTTTCTCCTCCTCCTCCTCCTCCTCATCCTCTTGCTCCTCCTTCTCCTCCTCATCTACTTCCTTTATGAATTCTTGAACCATATCCAACTCTTTTTCCGATGGCTTTTCCCCAGTTTCCAACATTCTCATCATCAACCTGGCTATTTTATGTAGATATGTAGTAGGATTAATGTCAGCATATATAGTTATAAATTACGTTGGTTCAAATACAGTATTTATAGATTACCTTCTTGGAATCATCACCACTTCGAGTAGTTTTCCCAAAATACTTATTGATACCAACATGCGTCGATACCCCTCTTGTTGGAATATGTGTCCTCCGACAATAATGCGATCACAACTGTCTAACTATGTTTGCATGCATAAGATCTAGATTTAATTTTATGACTAAATTAAATATCAAATATATGAATATGATAAATAATGAGATTATTAAATTCTAACAAGTGGTATCATAGCCTTAGGTTGTTTGCATGCAAATCGGTTATTGTTTTTTCGAGTTATAAGATTAACAAATAAAACTTATAAATTTGTGTTTATTATGACATATCACGAAATTTATTTGCATGTTAAAGTTTCTGGTCCTAAAATGTATTTAGGATATTTTGGTTTATTTATGGATTTTTATTGTTCATTTTATATAATAATGGCATTTAAATGTGATTTTATGATAAAAATGTCATTTTTGGACTAAAAATAGCTAAACTTCGATTGTTTCAGTGGTTTTTGGACATGTTTTCACATATATTATCTACTGATGGCCTGTAAAGTTTCATAATAAAATAAGTTGTTATACTCGAAATATGGATTTTTCAAGTTAAAATCGTATTTAAATGAGAAAATAGGTTAATATGAGTTATATTTCGAATCTAATCATAGAAATGTATTATGTTGTCACATGCAATGTTAAAATATGTGTGTAAAATATTTGGCTATAATGAAGTCTTTATGCATGATTTATGAATTTTTGATGAAAAATCACATAAATAGTGACTTTAATTAGTAAAAATTGCTAAAACATACTTCATGACTAAGGAAAAACGTTACATGTTGCTTTTTATCATATATTTCAGATCTAAAAGTGAAAATTTAATAAAAATAATTTTCCTCATATTTTTATGGTAATAATTGACAAATCGGATAAACCGCAACATTGTTTTTCTCGATAAATTTTCGAAATTTTTAAACCTAAGTTTTGAACATTATGAGTGTCATGGTATTTTTTCAGAATGTTCATGAGTTTAAATTTCAAATTTCAAATTTTGAAATTATTTGAAATTTTTATGATCTAATTTGAAGTTTATGACATTATTTTGTATTTTAGGTCCATTTATGAACAATATTAAGATATCTAGGTTAATTATTGTCATGTTAGTGGAGACTAATTTTAAGACCTAAGATGGTTAGGGTAATTAACTTGTACATAAATATGATTTTATGTAATTATTGTGATTATAAAATGTTAAATCACGCAAATCCGTAAAAACCGATTAATATACGATATTGGCTCCTTAAAGGCGATTTAGCATAAATTTTGGCATGTTCATACATATTATAATGCTGCATTTTATTTATGATTGTCATATTTTAATTTTATGTAATTTTTGAATTATGTAATTTTACTTAGTATGGCCTTAGTTTTAATTGGTATTGCCCGAAATGTATGAGAATATTGATTCGGATGTAATTGATTGTGATCTCGTATCACCGTTTTGTAATTTAATAGATTTATTTTTATTTTTAATTAAAAATGTATAATAGGAAATTATGTAATTTATTATGTAATTTATTTCTTTCGGAGTACCTTGAAGACGGTGCCACTCGAGAAGGCGATCCATCAAAGAATGTTGCCTTGATTTGCGTGCCAAGACCGAAGTTCAAGGGACCAAAGGAGTTGGTTTCCGAATTTGTAATAGTTAATTAGATTTACTATTTTAGGAAGGCCATACTAGGATTTATTTTTATGCTTTGCATTTTATTTATATGTTGCATGCATCACTAAATCGCCATAACTAAAACATGCATTGCATTTTCAATCGAGTTTATCGACCGTTTCAATTACAATTATCGTAGTTTACCGCTTTAGTTCACTTAAAACGTGATAGATAATAAATTGACATGACCTCTCGCTAAAATAAACAATTGAGACTTAGCCTTACCAAAAAGTAGAAACCATGAAAACCTATTTCGTGAAGGAGTGCACTCGGCCACACCGGGGTACAAACCTTGTTACGTAGGGGAAGTGGGTGATAAATGTCTATCCACCAAATTCATGTTGATGAGGGATTTATCGGCTACACCGTGCCCAAATTAATGTGGGTTTGGATCATGGACACATTTATTCGAAATTTGGATTGAGCTCAACGGAAGTATTCGTGACCGTAGTTGCATGTGTTCCGGGCTAAAGATAAATGTTAATGTAATTTTATCGACCAAGAGTTCTAAAAGTAGAATCGATTAAAGAGTTATTCCACCGAGTTATATTGATAAGGGATTTATCGGCCACACCGTGCCCAAGTTAATATGAATTTGGATCTTTGAATCATTTATCAAGTTGGGTAGAGGTCGCTAGATAAATGTTATAGAACTTGTTTGAATTAATATTTACAAGTATGATATTAAAAACGACAAATGTTTTATTTCTTCTATTTTGTTTTGTAGACCACTTTTATTTCTCATAACAAATGGCCGCACCAAACACCAACGCCGCACCTCTCACTAATGCTTCATGGCTCCGATCCTTCATGGATCGTTGTAAACTTGAAAAGAATGGGTCAAATTTCTCCGATTGGGATGCCTAACTCAAATTAGCCGCCCAAGGTGACGACAAGCTTCGTTACCTCACCGAGGCCTATCCACCTGAACCTAATGCTAGGTCGAGTGCCGCCACTAGGGAAGCATATGAGGCTTACCACAAAGAGTCCGCCGCAATAAAAAATGTGTTGATTTTTGTGATGGAGGCGGATCTCCAAAGGAGAGCCTTTAAAATGGGCACCGCTAATGAAATCTATTCCAAACTTGTGACAATGTTTTCACAAACTCCGAGGATCGTCCAATATGAGGCGGCCTCGACATTCTTTGATCTCGATTTCAAGGAGGGCCAAAAGGTTAGCCCTCACGTGCTCAAATTGTTGGAGCTAGTCGAGACTTTGAAGATTCAAAAAGTTGAAATCCCCAAAGAGCTCATTGTAGATAGGATTCTACACTTCTTATCCAAAGTCAAAGCGTATGTTCAATTCCGGGTTAATTTTAACATGCAAGACAAGGACGTGTCTCTTGAAGAGTTGCACAAGTTACTTGTGCAAGCTGAAAGAGACATGGGGTTAAATGTTAACCCACCTAAGGATGTGCTTAACATAAGCACCAAGAGCAAGGGGAAGTTCAAGAAGAATGGGAAAAAGGGTAAGAGGCAATCTCCCATGTCCATCAAGGCTAAGACTTTTGAAGCTAGCACTTCCAAGACCAAGAAGGGTCCTCTTGATAAATGCCATTATTGTAATGGTGTTGGACATTGGAAAAGGAATTGTTCCAAGTATCTTGGTGACATCAAAGCTGGAAAAATGACTCCAGTAGGTAAATGACTATCCTTTCTTTTATGTTTCTAATTCAACTATGGTATTTTGATACAAAGTTGTGATAATGTATCCCTTTTTTTATTGTAAATAGGGCCTCCTCCAAGCAAAGACAAGGGAAAGGAAAAGCAAGCTTGAGAAATCATCAAGGAGCTAGGAGTAGCTACCAATGAAGCTTGACTTTTTATTATTGTCTTATTTTAAGTTATGTTTCGGATTTTTAGAACTATTTTGATTTCCGTGTTCGACATGGAAATGAATTTTGGATCCTTTCTAAACAATGGTTGTATTTTGGATAATGATGGCTTGGTTTGCAACCCAAGTCACCCCTTTTATCGTATTTCTTTGTTCTAAAAATTTGTCTTTATATGCTTGCACATAGAAACATACGATCATCTACTTAAAGTGATCCAATAGACAACTATAATGATGGGATTCATTATATGTCCACAAGCTTAAGGCTTGTGTATGATCAATTATAAAGTGATGTTGAGTTGATGAACTCTCCTAAAGGAATGTAAATTACCAAGTACACTCATCAAATCTAAATCTATTAGTCAATCTATGAGATAGTCCTCCCTCTACTTCAAAATCATTATTTGTGTCTCATAAGCTATGTTTGAATATCTAGTGTACTTATTCTAAAGATAGAGTGGGAGAAAAATGAAGACACAAAGAATACAAAGAATGATTTGTATGCTTGAGTAAATGAGATCTACGAAAGAAAGAATGATTTGTATACCTAAATATATAGTGTACACGAATAGACGAGATCTATGGTCTCGAATAGATGAGATCTACATAACAAAAGAGACCAAGTGAAGTAATCAAAAGAATATGTTCTTAAGATAACTACACGAGGAGACCAAAAGAAAGTTTTGGAAGAAAATGACTAAAGAAAAGTCTTAACAAGAGATTTGGCTAGTTAATGAACAACATTTGACCAAGAGTTTCAATATTGATATTTACTTAAGAGCCTAAATGAAACAAAGTTGCATCCTTGAAAGTAAATGAGATTTATGACTAAAAGTTGCAAAGAAAGACATGCCGATATCTAAAAGAGCTAAGTTAATTGTTAACCATGCTAGTGTCATTACTTAACCTCATTATGAAAATGAAATGGTTAAACCTCCTTCCGGAAAAGAGTATTTTGAGAAGGACGTGTATTACAAGAAATTCACATTTAAATAATGACATTGCTACGCATCATTATAAAATGAATGAGTTAGAGATTAAAAATCTCTTTCCATAAGTTTAAGATTGAAATTTTCTAAATAGGTATTTTGAAAAGATATGTTGGGAACATATTTGGTTTTATCTTAATAACTTGGCAAAGCAAAATGTATTTCAATTCTTGAAATGTTTCGATTGAGTAGTCAATTGCGAAACATGTGGAATTGAGTGGGAGTTTGGAATTATCATGTGAAGACATGAAATTTAGTGGGAGCAATCATCTTGTAAAATTTATAACTCATTACTCATTGAGAATGACGAGCTAGTACTATCTTTCACAAAGATATGTTTGAGTTTTCAGTTCTGGATGAAAATGGACTATGATGAATCCAATCACATCATGGGATGTTGAATTGGTATTGAGATATACACATCAAATCAACGAGTAACGTAGGTTATTCATGTCAATGAAAATGGAATTACCATAAGCAGTCATGGTCATTCATTGAACCTAAGAATGGCTGATCACATGATTAAATATTACTAATGTTTCCGCCATTAGAATAATCATGCACATGTCCAATAATGAATCATATGCTTAAGAGCATGATGAGTCATTGGCAAGCCATAGAAGAATCGTCATGAATTATCGAGGAGAACTAATGAGCTATTCTAGTGTTGGACAGAACACTCTGTTATGTGACAAGAAGTTGCACATATTGAAGTTCGAACACACGTAAGGATTTATGAAAATCCTAAGCTATTCAAGCTAAAAGGAGAAATAAGAAGTTTGGAAAAGATACTTGTTATAGTAAGAAGTTACTCAAAACTAGTGTTTTCTAATATGCTAGGACTTATGAGAAGTTCTAGGCTAATCATCTTGATAATTGTTGCAAGACCCTACAAAACGTATACCTAGTGCATTGCGAGTTGGTTGAACACTTGACCAGTGCAAGTTATATCATCCACCATAATTCGTTGGTTATGTGATAAACAACAAGAAAGTTCTTTCAAGATAAAGAACCTAAACCTGGGTTGGGAACCTAGATGTGCACTTGGTAAGGTTCATGCTATGAGAGATAACATGAATATAAAGGAAAATGCAATACAAGAAGTATGAACACATGGACACGTGGTATGCTAAACTTCTATTGCAATCGACTAGTGTTTACACACTTACGATATACATCACAAGGTTGTAATATTGTATTGACTACCCGAATGTAATGTCGACATTCGTCGTTTGAGTTATTATTAACTCACATTATACTTTGTTACATCCAAACGGGTTGTAGAGACAATTGAACCCCGTTAAAGTGAACACGGATTAGCATTGTATTCGCCCATAGTCACTTACATGAGGTGACGTCTTGAAGTGACTAGAGTGTGATGCGATTGATGGCAAGTTCAAGTGCCATGGAGTCATGTGAGATGACTAGTCGATCACATAGGCAGACTGTTAGGAACACTTTGTCGGGCCTAATGACCGCTTATAGAGTTCTGGCAAATTTATATAGCCTGGTCGTCGCGAGAGCTGCTATAGTATTCTAATGAGTCGATTCTTTTGACTAAAGACTGTTCGCCTAAGGTGGCACAGTTTCAGATTAACTTTGATTTATGTTACTACGACCTTCGTAAATGGGGTCAAATGGGCATATTTTGGGTTATGATGGCTGTGGCTAGTCGAAGGGAATAAGTGCGATAGGAATTGTCCACCCCTTGTCAGGGTTATAACAATATCTCAGTGCCACTCGAGGAGTAATGAACTGGAAATGCGTGGCCACGCTCAGAAGGTATCTATGGTAGATAAATTCCGGTCAATCAATTATTCTCCAGATCGAGGAAACCACTCTCGATATGATCACTTGCAAGTACGACCTGAAAGACACGTTGCATTGAGTGGGACATAGTAATAGGACAAGAGAATTGGTGACGCACACTTGTCAAGGACAAGTGGGAGAATGTTGGAATATGTGTCCTCCGACAATAATGCGATCACAACTGTCGATCATGATGATCACATGTTTAAGTATCATTTTAAGAATACATGTGGGAAGTAATATTTTACAGTCAACTGGTCTACACATATCGGTAATGATTGGCTAACTAGAGTTTGACATTACTGTCGTGCGACGGTGGTGATCAGTTGATCCCCTTAGGTCATACTTAAAGGGTAACACTCTTAATTGAATATTTAATTGATTGTATGACGATACGAGTTAATTAAATTACTTAAATAAAATTGACGGATGATTTTGTGAGTATTATTGACGTGTCATATTGTAATTTGATTAAATAAAGATACGGTATACGTAATCAAATTGTTTTATTACTTGGATAAAATTATTGTTTACGAAACAATTGAAACTGAATGAATAATTTATTATAAATACAAGATGTTGTGATTTATAATTGGTAAACCGTTTTGGTACAAATAATTATGAATTAGTCAGTCGGTTTTGTACATGACGTATTTTTATTAATACGTTGATTTTAATATGTTAAAAATGCATGACAATTTCACATGACTAGTAACATGTGACAATTGACAAATGACAAATATAAAATGGACTTTCTATTTTATATAAGTGCCGAAATGGAGGGAGTAGTAGGCTAAAAATTGTGTTGATTATTTTAAGTGGAAAGCATAATGATTATAACTAGCTAGTAGCCATGCATACCTAGTTTTTCTTGAGAAAAATAACTTGCCCATGCATTGGCTCTCCCTCTTTCACCCCACCAGTTTTCAAAGGCCATCATAGAGAGTCTTTCTCTCTAATTTTTCATTCACAACTCAACATATTATTTCTAGTGTAAGAAATACAAAAACTCTCTACATCTTATGAAAAACTAGAGAAATAAAAACTCCAAAATTCATCTTCTCTTGGCCGAAATTTCAAGAGGACAAAAACAATATTTTGGGTCAATTTTAGTAAGATTAATATTGTTTTAGTTCAAATAATATTTATCTTTTAAGAGGTTATTTTGGGTATATAACATTTGACTAAAAGACCTAATAGTCTAATACTATAAGAATTATGTACTTACAAGTTTCTTCTTAATCAATCTATAACCACCCCGGGAGCCGTAAAAGACGGTCTTTTCCTTTTAAATGTTCGCCTTGTTCCTCTCACTCATAGCTTTCATGAAATAAATTGTATCAAGAAACGTAAGTATGACCAAACACTAAACTAAGTATACTTCTTTACTTATTATTATTAAGTTACCTTAAACTTGTCAGACTGCCTATAAGCGATATAGCTATCCCAATGGTCTTGAATGACATATGGATACTTCTTTGTTGGTGGGTTCTTGTTCATCTCCATGGTTTCCTTGTTGAACAAGTGGTTCTTAACCATCTTTAACTTCCAAGAACTGAGGGCTTCCCCTGTCTTTGTTTTTAGGTACTTATCATACTTTTCGGGGATAACGTAAGCTAACTGCATATATGATGAGCATAGTTGGTACAAGTGTTTCGGCTAATACACATATCAAGTAGTAACTTAATTTCAGCAAAAACATTTATTATTGTATATACATACCTTTATTCTGCTTATTAGCATGGTGCTCTGTATTTTACTCAGTTCACTGATACGCGGCGTACCGAGAGGCACATACTGTCTTACACAACAACCAATTCAACTCGCAAAATACCCGGCATACTCACCATATGGCAGCCCCGTATCTTTATCCCATTGTAAAGGATTAGGTATCTTTGAATTTATTGCTTCTAGGGAAACCCTGTGGCGCATTCGACCCGAAGTGTGTTGCAAATTACTCTCATCACCTGCGTTGTCGCCTGACGCATTTCTATCATTTCTTTTGTGCTTTTGGACCATATCTAAAGCAGAAATTAATAAACAAATAATAACATTGCATACTTATAAAAACAAATAAATCTACCGAGAGGAACGTTTATTACTTCTTTAAAGAGGAGAATCCAGATTGATCTTGTGCCGGCAATGGCGACGATGACGATGACTGCGACGACGATGGGTAGGCTGGTGGTAGAGGGGAATCTCAATGTTTGAGAATATTATGTGGGGGAGGGAAAGCTCAGAGTATATTATGTGTGAATAATACAACACTTGCAAGACCTAGTTTATTGGAAAGTAATAAGCACGGTATAAGAAAAACCGTTATATTTTGTTTCCAAACAGACTACGGTTTTGTTTGAAACCGTAATTGATTCGTACTATCTACAACGGTTCAGAAATTACCGTTGTCTGTAATATTTTCACGTTGTTTGATTTTCCCACCAAGAAATAAAGCATCATTTTTATATAACATAACAACGGCCTGAACCGTTATAACTGTATACGTCCTTAACAACGGTTTGGGTATAACTGTTTTATTTTATATTTCATTGTGTTTGATTTTACCGCCAAGAAATAAAGCATCATTTGATATATGCCAGCTAATTACAATATATTTCTTAGAAAATCTTGCTTATATTTCCATTAATTTAAAGGATTACAAGTTTACACATAAAGAGTACAAACTATCACCATACATAATAAACTAGGTAAATAACAATTAGAAGAAGAAATTTAACAATTAACTCAAGCCATGCCTCATTATTTTTGAGTTCTACGATATCCATGGTTAACTTCTTGCATTCTTCTTTTGCCTTCAATATTTCCTATCATTTCCCCGCTTCGATTCTTCAAATTGATATAGTATACTTCTCACTTGAGTAATCTCGATATCCATGCTCTTTTTCTCATTCACTAACCTGTTTATAACCTTCCTCTGCCACTCAGTCATTGGTTCATCAACCCGCTTGAAGTAATTGCATCCACGCATTTTAGTCTCGGGATTATAGAATTTGCAAGTAAGAATTTTCTTCCCGGATTTTGCAAAGTCCAAGAAGTCCGCAATGCTGCCGGAACTGAGCAATTACATGTCCCTGTTGAAATAGAGGAAGAAGAAGAGCTACCACTTGACATAATTTGAGTAATAAGAGTAAGAGAGAGAGAGAGAGAGAGAGAGAGAGAGAGAGAGAGAGAGAGAGAGAGAGAGAGAGAGAGAGAGAGAGAGAGAGAGAGAGAGATGAAGAAATAAAGAAAGAAGGTTATTTAAAATAATGTTATTCAGAAATTGCATAATTACACGGTTCTTATAAGAACCGTTGTAATTCTCTTATTAATATCATCGAATTTCCATTTATTTTTAGAGGTGTTTATGATCTAACACGGTTTTTATGCACTACCGTTGTCATTTGTAGAGGTGTTTATATTCAAGATGAATGTAATTAATAAAGAGTAGAACTATATATTAAAACGAGCATATTATACAATGGCAAAAAAAAAAAAACAGTACAACAAGGAAAAAAAAAGAAACACAATAAAAAATAAAAACGACAAAAACAAACAGCTAACTAATTAGTAAATTAATTAATCAAACACCTTAACAGGAGTTTGACGAGGAGATGGGTACTGAGATAAACTTGATTATAAATCAGGCTTACTACATCGGCATCAAGACGGTGATCAAAATGAGGCACTTCTTCGTCTTCCTATGATTTCGGTACATGAATAAAACTGTACGGTATGAATTTTCTCATCAGATGAGCGTCCTCATCGGTGGCAACACATAAGTAAGGCCCAGCGTGTACATAACGATCCTTAGGGTCACCGTCAAAATAGTCACTTTTGCCCCTTTGTTTGTCACGTGAGGCATACCTTGCAACGAGTTGTTTTGCTTGGCGAAAATCGTCAAGACCATCCCCTCGAAACACGATCAGAGCATATCCAAGAAACCCACGACCAGAATTCCAAGCCGGGTGGATTGCCCTAACATTTGATAACCCATTCTCAATGAGGATATCCCTCAATGGGTTAAGAGACAAAGAAGCTCGCTTCCCAGCAGAATCGCGTATGACTGGGAGATTGTGAATTATGCACGTAATCGGGTTGATATAGCGGGTTACCGATTGCTGAGAAGGTGCGACTGCCATTCTTTTAATTATTATATTATTATATGTATGTATATGTAGATTATTAAAAAAGTGAAGTATAAAGGTTAGTAATAATAAAGTGATTCTTATTGTTATTGCAAATGGATGCTATTTATAGTAGTATAATAAAGCTATAATTAATTAGATTAATTTCATCCATACATTACATTCAAACTTGTATTAATTATGCATGCATGCATGAGGTGAATAATGGTCAAACAACCAATAATAATAGGGCATGCATTGGTAAAACCACAAACTTTTCAGTTTTGGATCTGTATTTAAAACGATTATAAGAAAAACCGTTGTTTATTGGTGTAATATGACAATGGATTTACAAAAAACCATTGTTGATATATGAAATATGATAACGGCTTAACAAAGAACCGTTATCTTTTTGCGTTATACATACGGTCAAAGAATCAATACTGCAACTTTGAATAAAAAAAAAGTAAAAACTACAAGGCATGCATTAGTCAAATCACAAACACTAGAAAATCACAGATAATTAAACAATTTCTTTTAAAACGGATAATGTCCAACCGTTGTTGATATGTGAAATATGATAACGGCTTAACAAAGAACCGTTATCTTTTTGTGTTATATATACGGTCAAACACGCAATACTGCAACTTTGAATCAGAAAAAGTAAAAATTATAAGGCATGCATTAATCTTGTTAAGTAATTGGGCAGTTGTGTTTTTACTAATTGGACAACGGTTTTTTGATAACCGTTGTGTTTCTTGTTAAGTAGTTGGACCGATTGTTATTTAGCTTTTACCGTTTCCACTTTCCAATTCTTGACTTGTTAAGTTTCCAATTCTTATCTTATTATTATAAAGGTTCCAATTCTTAATATCTTATTATACCGTTTCCAATACAACCCAAACTCATTATATAAGTAGAATTATAATTTTCACAATCTTAACTTGTACCGTTTGCACTTTCCAATTCTTAACTTGTTAAGACCTCCATTAATTTTCTACATCGATTATGTCGTCAAGTTCATCAACTTACATTGGTTCATATTATTCATCCGCTGATGATGATGATGAAGCATCATACGAACCTCTTGTAGGACCCCCAAGTAGATTTATGTACGCTAAACCCTTCACGTGCATCATTCACAATATCCCGTATACAGAGGACGGGCATGGAAAGGCTATACTAGAGTATAGCCTTGACTGGTTAATAGGTTTGCTTCGGTTAGCCGGATTGAATTTGGTTCAAACTATCTACCCGGACAATGATGCGCATCATGGCTTCGGGCGGTGTGCCCTCATCGAGTTTGGCGGGGGTGAGGAGCGGGAATGTTTTCGTCAGGCTCGCAAACTTGAGCGGGCATTCTATAATAATGACTCTTCGAGACTCTGGTTTGATCTGGATGAACAGCGGGTAGGCCCATATTTATTGGTTGCGAATGAATCCAACCGTCTCCTACTACTTCCGATTCTACACCGCCAAGGTCGCATTGCCGAGCAAGGGACAATGCCGTTTCAATGGGAAAGCGACTGTGTGGATTTGGCTGAATGTGAAAGAGACATATATGGTGATATTGTCTCTGAATTCCAGTGGATGGGGTAACAAAAAACATACTCCCTCCATTCAACTCCACACTACACATTTGCTTTTTCACGTTTGTCAACGTTTGTCAACGCTTGTTTTACGCGATTTTTTTCTTTAGTTTGATATTTTAATGTACTCCTAAAAACCTAAGTCATTATAATAAAAGTTTGATATTTTTGTGGTGATATTGTCTCTGAATTCCAGAGGATGGGGTAACAAAAAACGTAACAAAAAACATAAATAATTAAACTTTAATTCAAACCACCACCATAATCCAAATATAACTTACAATGCCAGATAAAAATTAAAGACTTAATTATTAGAATCCGATGAAGTATTAGGATACTCATTATGAATTTTGGTATAGAGCAAGTCGTAGATCGGCCCTTCATTATCACCGGGAAGCGCAGGTGGAATGGCCTCTCTCTCCCATGACATAGGCACGGTGGCAAAAATGTGATGCTTCCTGCAATGTTTCAGCAGATGATGATTAAGATGGGTCGCAACCCATAGATAAGGACCTTGTTGTTTATCATCCGAATAAAAGTCCTCTTTCTCCGCATCTTCCCCCGCAAATCTAGCTATAACAACCCGACCCACCACCGTCGTAACACAACCCAAATAAGATGGGATGTATACCTTTGGGACATTATTTGTCCTCACTTAAGCCCAAAAGCACAAGGCCTTGTTACGAAGTGGTGGGTAGAATCTTTTATAAACATATCATAAACTCCTTACTTTCCAGATGTGGGACAAATCTCCTCTCAAACACTTGGGGTGTTACAAACTCCCCCACTTAAATAACACAACGTTCTCGTTGTGCCTGGAGGCTGACCGCAGCCAAGCCCATAATCCTTCCTTGCTAGGTGGGTGACCCGGGTACTCCCGACCACAGGCTCACACACAGTCGCAGGGTTACTCTGATACCATTTATAACAACCCGACCCACCACCGTCGTAACACAACCCAAATAAGATTGGATGTATACCTTTGGGCCATTATTTGTGAAGGAAATGTAGATTCATATACATTATAACATATTTATATATGTCTAATTAATTTGTCATAAAATTAAAACGGATCTTATGCATGCAAACATTAAAATAAATAGAGGAGAAATTATGTCCTTACATATTAAATTTCGGATATTTGGGCACAAAAGAGATCACCTTTCTCTTTTGTTCTTGAGCTTATTCCAATGGAAGAACAAAGATCTAAGAATGAGATCTCTCCCTAAATATAATACCCAAGGCTCCTCTTAATTAAATTAATATTACAAATACTAGTTATAATATTAATCTATGAGAAAATTGAACCAAAAATATTGTTAACACTTTGAATATTTTCGGTTTTGATGAGAGATAAAGAGAGGATTTTATTTCTCTAGAAAACTTGTATTTTGGATGATTATTAGAATGAATAATGGACTAACTCATATTAGTGTATTATTAGGTAAATAAGATGAAAAACCATAATGGTTTTTCATCTCAAAAACCGGGTGGAAGGGTGGCATGGGAGGGAGCCAATGCATGCTCTAGTTGCTCTTCACAATGAGCATTAGGTTTGCATGGCTACAAGAGTAGGTAATCATTGTGTTTTCTATTAATATAATCAACACAATATTAGACTAATTACTCCCATAATTTCGGTCCATTTAGATAATATGGACTCCACATTATCTTTGTCAAAATGTCAACTTGTCTTATGTCACATGTCATATGCAACATAATTTGTCATGTATTTTTAACATATTAAAAATCAACGTATTAATAAAAATACGTCACATACAAAAATTGACTTAGTAATTTCATAATTACTTGTACCAAAATATTTAACCACTTATAAATCACAACTGATTGTATTTATAATAATTCATTCAATTTTAATTGTTACATTAAACAATTATTTCATCCGAGTAATGACACAATTCAATTACTCAGACCGTATCTTATTTAATCACATTTCAATATGATACGTAAATTTCACTTCCAAAATCGTCCGTCAATTTTCAAGTAATTTAATTAACTCGTAACATTATACGATTAATTAAATAATCAATTAAGAGGGTTGCCCTTTAGGTATGACCTAGGGGGTCAACCGATCACCACCGTCACACGACAGTAATGTCAAACTCTAGTAAGCCAATCATTACCGATATATGTTGACCGAGTTGTGAGTAACAATATTACTTCCCAATTGTATTCATTTTAATGAGACTTAAACATGTGATCATCATGATCAACAGTCGTGATCGCATTATTGTCGGAGGACACATATTCCAACAATCTCCCACTTGTCCTCGACAAGTGTGCGTCACCAATTCTCTTGTCCTATTACTATCTCCCACTCAATGCAAGGTGTCTTTCAGGTCGTACTTGCAAGTGATCATATCGAGAGTGGTTTCCTCGATCTGGAGAATAACTGATTGACCGGATTTATCCACTCTGGATACCTTCCGAGCGTGGCCACGCATTTCCAGTTCATTACTCCTCGAGTGGCCCTGAGATATTGTTATAACCCCGACTAGGGGTGGACAATTCCTATTGCACTCATTCCCTTCGACTAGCCACAGCCATCATAACCCAAAATATGCCCATTTGACCCCATTTACGAAGGTCGTAGTAACACAAATCAAAGTTAATCTGAAAATGTGCCATCTTAGGCGAATAGTCTTTAGTCAAAAGAATCGACTCATTTGAATACTATAGTAGCTCTCGCCACGACCAGGCTATATAAATTTGCGAGAACTCTATAAGCGGTCATTAGGCCCGACAAAAAGTTCCTAACGATCGCCTACGTGATCAACTAGTCATCTCACATGACTCTATGGCACTTGAACTTGCCATCAATTGCATCACACTCTAGTCACTTCGAGACGTCACCTCATATAAGTAACTATGGGCAAAAACAATGTTAATCCATGTTCACTTTAACGGGTTTCAATTGTCTCTACAACCCGTTTGGATATAACAATGTACCAAGTGAGTTAATTATAACTCAAACGACGAATGTCGACATCACACTCGGGTAGTCAATATCATATTACAACCTTGTGATGTATATCATAAGTGTAAACACTCATTGATTGCAATAGAAGTTTAACATCCCATGTGTCCATGTGTTCAAACTTCTTGCACTTGCAATTTCCTTCACATTCATGTTCTCATAGCATGAATCTTACCAAGTACACATCAAAGGTTCTCGACCTTGGTTTTGGTTCTTTAACTTGAAAGAACTTTCTTATCGATCATGTCATAACGAACGAATTTGCGATGAATAATACAACTTGCACTGATCAAGTATTTCATCCACACATAATGCACTAGGTATATGTTTTGTAGAATCTTGTAACAATTGACAAGATTATTTAGCTTAGCACTTCTACTAAGTCCTAGCTTTTACTAGGAAAGATTGTTTATGAATAACCTCTTATTCAACCAAGCATCTTTCCAAAAACTTCTCATTTCTCTTTCTAGGCTTGAAAGAATTGGGATTCTCATAAATCCTCATATATGCTCGGATTTTCTATAATATGTGCAACTTCTTGAAACATAATAGAACATTCCGTCAACTACTGAAATCGCTCATCGGATTCTTCTCGAGAATTCATGACGTTTCTATTATGGCTCACCAACCAATCATCATGCTCTTATGCATATGATTCAAAATTGGACATGTACATGATTATTCTAATGGCGGAAACATTAGTTACTAATAATCATGAGATCAACCGTTCTCAGGTTCAATGAACTACCATGACTGCTAATGGTAATCCCATTTTCATTCATATGAATAACCTATGTATATGTTGATACGATGTGTATCTCTTTAATACTAATCCAACATCCCATGAGGTAATTGGATTCATCTTTGTCCATTTTCATCCAGAATTGAAAACTCGAAAGCTTCTTTATGAAAGAAGGTATTAGCTCGTCATTCTTTAATGAGTAATGTGTTTTATACATTCAAGGATGATAGCTCCCACTAAATTCCATGTCTTCACATGAGAATATCCTAACTCCCACTCAATTCAACATGTTTTGAAATTGACTTCTCAATCAAAAATTGTCAAGAATATAAATATAAATTGCCGTGCCAAGTTACTAGGATAAAACCATATATGTTCCCATCATATCCTTTCAAAATGCCTATTTTGAAGTGGTCTCATCTTAACCTTACGGAAAGAGATTTTAAATCTCTAACACACTCATATCATAATGATGTGTAGCAATGTCATTATTCAAATACGAATAATATTTAGAATAGGTCCTTTGGAATACCCTTTCGGAAGGAGGTTTAACCATTTCATAGCGAGGTTAAACAATGACATTTGCGTGGTTAAACGTTGGCTATTTAAGATATCGGAATATCAATTTTTGCAAAAACGTTGGCTATTGAAGATATCGGAATATCTATCTTTGCAACTTGATCATAACTAGTATGTTACTATGATTCATTTAGGCTCTTAAGTAAAACTCATGATTGAAACTATTTGTCAAATTATTCATAACCTTAGTCAAAAGCTTGTTAAGACTTTACATTAGTCATTTTTCTTCCAAAACTTCTTTTGGTCTCCTCGTGTAGTTATCTTGAGAATAAACTCTTATGATTACTTCACTTGGTCTCTTAAGTCATTTAGAACTAACTTGAGACTATAGATCTCATCTATTTGGTATACTATGTAAATAGATATACCTTCATTCTAAACTCTTATGATTACTTCACTTGGTCTCTTAAGTCATTTAGAACTAACTTGAGACTATAGATCTCATCTATTTGGTATACTATGTAAATAGATATACCTTCATTCAAAACATTCTCTCTTGCGTAGATCTTTATTTACACAAGTACACAATTATCTTGCCTTGTGTGTTGTGTCCTCATTTTTCTCCCACTCTATCTTTAGAATGAATACACTAAGCATTCAAAGATATCATATGAGACACAAATTAATGATGTTGAAGTATAAGGAGAACTATCTCATAGGTTGACTAATTGTTATTGATTTCATATGTGTACTTGGTGGTTGACATACCTTTAAGAGAGTTCATAGACTCAAAGTCACTTTATAAATGATCATACACAAGCCTTAAGCATGTGGACATATAATGAAACCCGTCATTATTAATTGTCTATTAGATCACTTTTAGTGAATTATCTTATGTTTCAAAACGCAAGCATTTAAAGATGAAATTTTAGAACATAAAGGATAAATGATAAAACGGGTGACTTGGGTTGCAAACCAAGTCACTATCATCCAAAATACAAACCATTATCCAAAATACCTTTCCATGTCGAACACGGAAACTTAAAGTTCTAAAAATTCAAAACATGACTTAAAATAAGACAATAAAAAACAAAGCTCCATAAAAGCTATCCTTAGCTTCTTCATGGTTTCTTATGCTTGCTTTTCTTTTCCTTTGTCTTTGCTTGGTGGCGGCCCTATTTACAATAAAAAGGGAAGATACATTATCACAACTTTGCATCATAATACCATAGTTGAATTTAGAAACATAAAAGAAGGTTAGTCATTTACCTACTGGAGTGATCTTTCCAGCTTTGATATCACCAAGGTATTTGGAACAATTCCTCTTCCAATGTCCCATGCCATTACAATAATGGCATTTGTCAAGAGGACCCTTCTTGACTTTGGAGGTGCTCGCTTCACAAGACTTAGCTTTGGTGAATGTGGGAGCTTGCTTTTTACCCTTTCTCCCATTCTTCTTGAACTTCCCCTTACTCTTTGTGCTTATGTTAAGCACATCCTTGGGAGGGTTCACATTTAACCCCATGTCCCTCTCGGCTTGCACAAGTAACTTGTGCAACTCCTCAAGAGACACATCCTTGTCTTGCATATTGAAATTCACCCGGAATTGCACATATGCCTTAACCTTAGACAAGGAGTGTAGAATCCTATCTATGATGAGTTCTTTGGGGATTTCAACCTTTTGAATCTTCAAGGTCTCGACAAGCTCCATGAGTTTGAGCACATGAGGGCTAACCTTTTGGCCCTCTTTGAAGTCGAGATCAAAGAATGCCGCGCCGCCTCATATTGGACGATCCGCGGAGTTTGTGAAAACATGGTCACAAGTTTGGAGTAAATCTCATTAGCATTGCCCATTTTGAAGGCTCTCCTTTGGAGTTCCGCCTCCATCGCAAATATTAAGACATTTTTCATTGCGGCGGACTCCTTTTGGTAAGCCTCATAGGCTTCCCTAGTGGCGCGGTGGACCTAGTGGAGGGCTCGGGTGGAGAGGCCTCGGTAAGGTAACGAAGCTTGTCGTCACCTTCGGCGGCTAATTTGAGTTGGGCATCCCACTCGGAGAAATTTGACCCATTCTTTTCAAGTTTACATCGATCCATAAAGGATCGGAGCCATGATGAAGTAGCGAGTGGTGTAGCATTAGGAGTTGGTGTTGCCATTTGTTATGAATAAGAAGTGGTCTACAAAACAAAAATAAGGAGTAAAACAAATGTCGTTTTAATTATACTCGTAAAAATGTATGATTTAAACAAGTTATATGCATTTTTCTAGTGACCTCTACCCAACTAGATAAATGATTCCAAGACCCAAATTCATATCGACTTAGGCACGGTATGGCCGATGAAACCTTTATCAATATAACTCGGTGGATTAACATTTTAATCGATTCTACTTTTAGAACTCTTGGTCGATAAAATTACTCTAATAATTATCTATAGCCCGGAACACATGCAACTACGGTCGCGAATACTTCCGTTGAGCTCAATCCAAATTTCGAATAAATGTGTCCATTATCCAAATCCACATCAACTTGGGCACGGTATGGCCGATGAAACCCTTATTAACATGAACTCGGTGGATTAACACTCATCACCCACTTCCCCTACGTAACAAGGTTTGTACCCGGTAGGGCCGAGTGCACTCCCTCGCGAAATAGGTTTTCATGGTTTCTACTATTTGGTAAGGCTATGTCTCAATTGATAGTTTTAGCGAGAGGTCATGTCAATTTATTATCTATCACGTTTTAAGTGAACTAAAGCGGTGAACTACGATAATTCTAATTGACACGGTCGATAAACTCGATAAAAGACAATGCATGTTTAGTTATGGCGATTTAGCGATGCATGTAACATAAAATAAAATGCAAGCATAAAGATAAATAAATCCTAGTATGGCCTTTCCTAAAATAGAAAAACTATTAATCTATTACATATTCGGAAACCAACTCCATTGGTCCCTTGAACTTCGGTTGTGACACGCATCTCGAGGTAACACCGTCTTTATGTATCGCCATTCTTGAAGAAATCCGTCTTTTGGAACTCCGGAATGAATAAAATTACATAATAAATTACATAATTTCCTATTATACATTTGTAACTAAAATAAAATAAATCTATTAAATATTACAAAACGGTGATACGAGATCACAATAAAAATTACAACCGAATCGATATTCCCATACATTTCGGGAAATACCAATTAAAATCTAAGGCCATACTAAGTAAAATTACATAATTCAAAAATTACATAAATTAAAATTATGACAATCATAAAGAAAATGCAGCATTATAATATGTATGAACATGCTCAATTTTTATGCTAAATCGCCTTTAAATAGCCAATATCATATATTACTCGGTTTTTACGGATTTGCGTGATTTCAACGTTTTATAATCACCAAAAATACATAAACTCACATTTATGCATAAGTCAATTACCCTAACCTCTTAGGACTCAAAATATAGTCTTCACTAATAATTTGACCATAATTAACTTTTATTTACAAAATTGTTCATAAATGGGCCAAAAAATACAAAATTAAGCTATTAAACTTCAAATAAATCCAAAAATTCCAAATAAATTCAAAATTTGAAATTTAAATTCATGAACATTCTGGAAAAATTCCATGACACTCATAATGTTCAAAATCTTAGGTTAAAAAATTTCGAAAATTTTCCGGAAAAACAATGTTGCGGTTTATCGATATTTAATAAAATAATCATAAAAACATGGAAAAATTATTTTCATTAACTTTTCAATTTTAGATCTGAAAAATATAATAAAATGCAACATTAGACGTTTTTCCTAAGTCATAGATTATATTTTATTAATTTTCATTAATAATGTCACTATTTATGCCATTTTTCTTCAAAAATTCATAAATCATGCTAAAAGACTTCTTTATAGCCAATTATTTTACACACATCTTGTAAAATTGCATGTGATAACATATAAATTTTCTATGACCAGATTCGAAATTTAACTCATATTAACCTATTTTTCTCTTAAATCCGAATTTAATAATGAAAAATTCATTTTTCGAGCATAACAAGTGCAAAAATTATGAAAATTTACAGGTTATCTCAAAATAATATATGTAACAACATATCCAAAAACCAACTTAAAATTCGAAGTATAGCTAATTTTCGACCAAAAATGACATTTTTACTCATAAAATCACATTTAAATGTCATTATTGTAAATTATGAACAATAAAAAATCCGAAAAATTAACCAAAAATCCTAAAACACTTTAGGACCAGAAATATTAACATGCATGTAATTATTTCGTGATATCTCATAATAACACAAATTTTACAAGTTTTATTTTGTTATTCATATAACTCGGAAAAACTTTTAACCAATTTGCATGCAAACAACCGTGGCTCTTGATACCGATTGAAGGAAATGTAGATTCATATACATTATAACATATTTATATATGTCTAATTAATTTGTCATAAAATTAAAACGGATCTTATGCATGCAAACATTAAAATAAATAGAGGAGAAATTATGTCCTTACATATTAAATTTCGGATATTTGGGCACAAAAGAGATCACCTTTCTCTTTTGTTCTTGAGCTTATTCCAATGGAAGAACAAAGATCTAAGAATGAGATCTCTCCCTAAATATAATACCCAAGGCTCCTCTTAATTAAATTAATATTACAAATACTAGTTATAATATTAATCTATGAGAAAATTGAACCAAAAATATTGTTAACACTTTGAATATTTTCGGTTTTGATGAGAGATAAAGAGAGGATTTTATTTCTCTAGAAAACTTGTATTTTGGATGATTATTAGAATGAATAATGGACTAACTCATATTAGTGTATTATTAGGTAAATAAGATGAAAAACCATAATGGTTTTTCATCTCAAAAACCGGGTGGAAGGGTGGCATGGGAGGGAGCCAATGCATGCTCTAGTTGCTCTTCACAATGAGCATTAGGTTTGCATGGCTACAAGAGTAGGTAATCATTGTGTTTTCTATTAATATAATCAACACAATATTAGACTAATTACTCCCATAATTTCGGTCCATTTAGATAATATGGACTCCACATTATCTTTGTCAAAATGTCAACTTGTCTTATGTCACATGTCATATGCAACATAATTTGTCATGTATTTTTAACATATTAAAAATCAACGTATTAATAAAAATACGTCACATACAAAAATTGACTTAGTAATTTCATAATTACTTGTACCAAAATATTTAACCACTTATAAATCACAACTGATTGTATTTATAATAATTCATTCAATTTTAATTGTTACATTAAACAATTATTTCATCCGAGTAATGACACAATTCAATTACTCAGACCGTATCTTATTTAATCACATTTCAATATGATACGTAAATTTCACTTCCAAAATCGTCCGTCAATTTTCAAGTAATTTAATTAACTCGTAACATTATACGATTAATTAAATAATCAATTAAGAGGGTTGCCCTTTAGGTATGACCTAGGGGTCAATGATCACCACCGTCACACGACAAGTAATGTCAAACTCTAGTAAGCCAATCATTACCGATATATGTTGACCAGTTGACAGTAACAATATTACTTCCCAATTGTATTCATTTTAATGAGACTTAAACATGTGATCATCATGATCAACAGTCGTGATCGCATTATTGTCGGAGGACACATATTCCAACAATTTGACCTCACTTAAGGTCAAAAGTACAAGGTCTTGTTACGAAGTGGTGGGTAGAATCTTTAATAAACATATCATAAACTCCTTACTTTCCCGATGAGGGACAAATCTCCTCTCAAACACTTGGGGTGTTACACTATCCCCTAATTTTCTCACTTGACGAAAGCTATCATGGAAGTTGGCTTCGTCAAGCACGATAAAAGCGAAGCCTACAAAACCTTGCTTGTTTGTAGACACAGGGTACACTTTTTTAACAACGGTGAAACCAGAGTTATGAAGCATTTCCGTCAACCACCCTAAATTAGGGTTTAAACCCTTTTCATTCACACCATAATGAACCGGGAGATTATGGAGAATGCAAGTAAAGGACTGTGCGTAACGAGAACGTGATTGTAGCTCACAACCATATTTTTTTCAGAGAGATATTTAGAAAGAAATTAGAGAGTAAATGTTTGATAATTTAGAATTTGACCTAAAACATTATGAAGACATATTTATAGAATTATTTTGGTCAAATTGAATATTTTTGGTCAAATTGAATATTTATTAAAGTTCAGTTTTGAATGCAATAATCAAATTGAAAAATCTAATCAAATAATGACAACGGTTTAATTGAATCACCGTTATCTCATAATAGACAATAATAACAGTTACAAAGAATCCGTAGCAATAACATAACAACGAGTAACAAAACCGTTGCTGGTGTTAATTTAGTAAAGGTTTTCAAAATGCCGATATCTTAAACTGGTAATGGTTTTCTAACAATCGTTGATAAGAGTGATTCTATAACGAGTTTTTGGAAACCGTTAAAAGTTTTTGACAACGGTTTGTTAATAAGCCGTTGTCAAATTATAATAACAACGGTCTTCGAGGGAAACCGTAATTCCTATTAGCGCGTTCCGTCAATATTTTGAAAACAGTAATCTAAGTTTCGTTATTAAATGCATTAAACCGTTGTAATACGCTCCTTATTGATTGCCAGATTTGTGGTAGTGTATATATGTCATATTGAATTGCATTTAGTTAGAGCATGCATTCACTCATATCATTGCATTTATTTCCATAAAAATTTAAAAGTCCCAAAACATGTATTTCCTTTTCATTCCTACTCCTACATGTACACTGAGGACAATGTCCAAAATAAAGTGGGGGATGGGAATTTATATTTCAAAATACATAAAAATTGAAAAATTTCAAAAAATCCCAAAAATATGTTCTTTAATTTCATAAAAACAAAATCCCTAAAAATTTGAAAATTTAAAAATTCCAAAAACATGTTATTTCCTTTGTAGTGTAGAATTGTATATATTGTATATATTTGTTTGTTTGTTTGTCTGTCACTCTTATCACATTGAGTTGACTACGCCACATTTGAGGCACGAAGGAAATAGAAGACCACATGGTATGATCTTTCCAAATCTCCTTCCTCCTTTTTATATGTTAATGACAATGTGGCTATATTTTGATTAATGCGGTATGAACCAATGTGTTGCTAAGAGTTTGCATCTAGATTATATGGCATAATAGTTGATAGAAGCATATGAATTAGAGTTGTATATATATTAGTTGCATCATGGCATGTAGTTGCATGGTTAGAAAATTTTGTGAAAATGCCTATTTGGGAAGATTGACAAGTGTATATAAGGCCCCTGTAGATAATTTTTCTCCTTGAGACTTTGTTTGCTAGAATACCCTCAAGACACCCTAGGATGTGTCATACTAGTATCTTTTGACCCATGGACTAAGGCCTAGTCAAGAGTACCTTGTGGTGTGATAACTCCTTGGCTACCATTTATTCCAAGGTGACGTTTGAAGCCATGCAACCGCTCTTACACTTCTATCATCATATTTTGTCAACAAAAAGGGAATAGGTACAAAAATCTCCAAATCGAGTTCAAGTACCAAAATCAAAATCAAATTTTTTTTTGCAAATTGCATAAATGAAAAAGGAGCTGAAATAGACTCCTATGCTTCAATAAAAGTACCCTTGCTACAAAATGGGGTTACTTTGAAAAATGTTTAAAAATGCAAAGATTGAAAAATTTGCCAAGTATCAAAATGCCAAATATAAAAAAAAGGCAAGAAATGTTCTTAAATGTCAAAATGGCACAAGAAATTGGGGGAAAAAAACAAATCAAAAAGCAAACTACAAATGTGAAACTCAAAACATCTTGATCCCTTTTATCCATTGATCTCATTTTTGTTGCATGGTGGAGAGGGACGACCCTTCTTCTTGTCTAGGCAAGAGGAGAAATTCCGCGATCCTACAGTGTTTCTAACACCATAGGGAGCATACTCTTGACAAAAGCATTGAGCGATTGAGGACAAAAGTACCCTAGTTTAACACAACTTGGAGGTGATTTATTGGTTTCCTTTTAGACTTAGTAGCTTGGAGAAACAATATCTATGATGGAGTGTGTACCCTTAAATTACTTCCCTTGTAGATGATTTCCGCTACTTAGATGAGGAAAGTGGCTATTCTTTTGTAGATGCATCCATTAATTGTTTTGTGTCCTTAACGCTTGGATGTATCGCCATTTTGGCAAGTCCCACCTTGCCTTGCAAGAAGGCATCTTACCTCATAGATGTCTTGTTGTGAGTTGAAGGAGCGGAGTGAGACCCGCTAATTATCTCACATCGGTTATATTATTACTAGGATAGTTTAAATAAAGGTCTAGTTCTAATCACCTCTTTACTCGGGAGGAGTAAAGGTTCGGTTTGGGGATGTTTGATGTGACTCTTAATTGCGCACATTTTTTCCCCTAATTGAACCTATTTTGCATACTAATATAGCATTTCATGGCCATTTTATTCGTCAATTCCTTCCTATTTTGCCTCCCTATTGCATTTTATATGTCTTGTAGGAAAGAAGATAATGAGGCGGAATTCCCGTCTCTCGCGCATATTCGGAAGCTTGTTGACGATCTTGGATGGACTAATATGAAGAGGAGGCAAGAATGATGACCAAGGATGTAGGAATAAAGAGTATATAAAAGTATCATAGGCTTAAAAGCAAGAAAAAGGGAAACTGCAGCTCAGCCTGCTCGGGTCAAGAACAACCCGCTCGAGTTGTCCCTCAACCCGCTCGGGTCAATCTTAACTCGCTCGAGTTGAAGCTCAGGACACGCATTTTTCACTCGTGTCGAGCGGATTATTTTACACGAAGCTTTTCTTTGCAAGCTAGTACGCGCATGTCCCTCGGGACTTGCAAAGCTCTATTCAACACTTAAGAATGTTATTTACTAATCTACCCTTGCTTAACCTAATGATGTACCACTATATATACTCCATTTGTAATAATTAAGAGACTAAGCTTCCTTAGGTTAGATTAAGCCTTCATTAGGAGTAGATTAGAATAGATTAGTCTTTAATCTTTCCACAAATTACACATTAATCTTTCCTCAATAATTTCTCATACAATCTTAGATTTAGCTTGGTACTTGAAGAATTCTTGGGTTTGTATTGGGGAATTGACAACTCTCCACCATTAATCAAATGGTTTCTTCTATTATTCTTCCATTTCCTTTGTTCAATTCAAGTTGTTTACATTTGGATCTCTCGGGTATGTATTTGAAGATTAAGTGACAAGTCTTCATCTTTATTCAAGGATTCATCTTTATTTATGTTAATCTTTACTGTCCAAGTTGGTAACACTCTTAATCCCTTTTTATTTACTTGTTAATCTCTTGTTTATTATCTTGCTGAATCATCATGTTCACTTGTGTTGTAATGTTTGACAACATTGCTAGCATAATAATCATGATGAGTAGTGAATAGTCTCTTAGCTAGGATTAGTGGGGGATTAGGGGAACTATAACATGAGGGTAGATCCATACTTAATCTAATATGTTATCTTATTATCGCTTGCTTGTTGTAATGTCAACCTATGCACATGTTATGTTTGATGAAATGTTAGACTATGAAACCTTGCATTTTTTACCCATCTCTTATCTATTCAACAAGACTTGTAAGATATAAACCAACTCGAGTCTTGTTAGACCATGCATATAAGTTAATAGGAAGAAACTAGGTCGACTTGTAGGTGTTGTACAGTCTAGACGACTCGGATCTAGGACCCAAATCTTCCTATGAACCGTAAGACATAAACCAACTCGGTTCCTCTACAACATTAATTGATTGCAACTATGGAAACATGTTTGTATGATCACCACCATGAATCCCCTATGAAACCATGACGTCCTAGTATCCTTTATTATTTGTTTACATCTTTATTTGTTTTATTGCTCGTTTTACTTTGTTGCTTTCATTAGATTAAAATCAATAAATTCCAATCAATTGTGACAACCCTTTGCACAACTACGATTAGATTGAACAATTCAAATACCCCCATCCTATGGGTTCGACCCCGACTTGCTTGCTATGCTAATAGTTGGGTATAAATGTGTTTGAGAGCGTACAACAACACGTTCATCAATAATAATAATAATAATAATAATAATAATAATAATAATAATAATAATAATAATAATAATAATAATAATAATAATAATAATAATAATAATAATAATAATAATAATAATTAAAATATTTTCCGCGCAATAGCGGGTTATGGTTTCCTTCCTTTCTCCTTCTCTTCACTTGGGGAGCTGGGGTCGGATGCTGTTGCCTTGCTCAAGCGGATCCAGAAATTCTCTGTATCTCAGGATGCGGGGGCTCGGGTGGCCGCTTACATTTTTACTAGACTTAGCTTTGCTGTTGCTAAGGGTGTGGGAGCCCAGCTTGTTTCTCGGCTCCCCACCAATTTCATGTAAACTTGTATTCTTATTTTAATGAAAGCTGCGCGCATCCCTTCATAATAATAATAATAATAATAATGATAATAATAATAATAATAATAATAATAATAATAATAATAATAATAATTAAAATATTTTCCGCTATATTTTTTATATCAAAAATATTGTTTAGGATACTTTCCTAAATTAAATAATTAATTTTTAATAATGCAAACTCTTAAGGGTCCTCTAAGACAATACTTAAGAGACTCAAAAAATTTTTGTTTGATACCTAAGTTTCAAAGACTACTCATATTTATAATTATAAGATCACCCACCTAATGTTAATCTTCCAGTGTGGGACAATTCTATTATTAATATGTAATATATTCATTACACCTACATAATTCTTCAATGTGGGACAAATAACATATTAAGAAGTACACCATCTTTTATCATAATTAAAATATGAGAAAATATTAATATTTTATTCATACCATTGAGTTGTTTACATTTTCTATTTTAGCCCGTTCCGCTTGGCTGTCTACGTTTGTATATATGGATTTTTTTTATCAATTAAGTAATGACCCACATACCCTTGTCTTCTTTTATACCTTATTAAAGCTTTCGGTGGGTGAGTGCCAAAATATGAGGGGCTTACATGAGAGTAGTTGTGTAAGTAAACATATGAAAAGTAAAGATACCCCTTTTTTTTTAAATATTTGTGCAAAAAGTAAATGTAAACAATTCAATGGAAGAGAGGGGGGGGGGATAGTAAATAATACGAAATGAAAACATTTTTCGCTACGAATCTAAATATCTAAGTTTTGAAATGTTTTGCATTATACGTTTTGGTTAGATTGACAATCAAACAATTCTTTTATGTAAAATATAGCTTTGATATTAAAAATATACATAGTATCTTTTTCATAATCTTGAAGGATCTTATAATATACTTTCCTTATATTAAAAAAAGATGATGTGGACGCTCTATCGCTCAAAAATATATATATATATATATATATATATATATATATATATATATATATATATATATATATATATATATATATATATAGGATCTGAAAGTACCAGGCGCTTATTCATCACATTCACACGACACTCCCCTCATACTCTCACTACCACTAAAACTAACACTTCCATTCTCTCTCATTACCGACGACGACGGGATGTCCCACTGATCTCCGACGACGACGAGATCTCCCACCGCTCTCCGACGGCGACGGGATCTATTTCTTCGTTAGTTAATGTATGTTTTTGCCCTTTTGTAACCCTAAATTTTTTCTATTTTTCATTGTTATGTGACAGATGTGATTTAATTTTTGCTCCATATGAATTAGCAATCGTGATGAATGCCATTGATGATTGTTTTTCCCCTTTTGTCACTCTAATTTGTTCTATTTTTGTTGTTATGTGCGATGTGAATTTCTGCTTTCATTTTCGATGTTTAGTAAGCTTAGATTATTAGTCCGACTAATGAACATACTGTTTTTAGCAATCCTTTACCGTGTTAAATTCTCATCTTGACAAGCTTGATACACTCCTTTACCTTGTTAGATACACTCATTTGACATGCTAGATACACTCCTTTACCTTTGTTTATTTTCTCAGATTGTTAGTCCGACTAATGAACATACTGTATTTAGCAATCCATAAGAAGTCGACATGGTGATGAACAATTGAAACCCATAAGAAGTCAATTTATACTCTCTTGACTTGTCATTTTTAAGGTCGACATCTCTAACTTGTTGGATAGACATGCAATTATTAGTGGATGCACACATCGATTAGCTTATCCACCAATAATAGCATGTGTCTCTTGTAGTACTACCATGTTCATTACTATGTTCATCTGAGGTAGCCATATGGGTTGGTTGTAGTTCTGTGCTGGTCGTGGTCGGTTGTTGTGGACTTGATATCTATCTATTTTCACGTTTCCTTATCTTGGTCAACTAAGAATTTGGGGTTACGTATTTTCATATTTTTTTTGTCTTACTAATAGTCGTATTTCACTTGTTTTATAGACAAGTATGACAACTTGGTGCAATGGTTGTGTTGTCAATCTTCTTGACGAAGAGCAAATGTTATTTCGCGCACATTATGTCACTGAAAAACAAACGGCTATGGGTTTCTCTTTTTCTCCGTTAAAGGAAGTTATAGTCCCTGGCCGTCACTACCAAGCACATCATTCTTTTTTTAATAATCAAGATCTTATGCATAAAATCTTCTCTAAAATTGATCTTTACAAAGATAAAGCACATATGGCGCTCGTATGTCGAAATTGAGCTCACCTGTTTCTCATACACCCAAGTGCACCTGATGTAAGAATGACATATTGGCTTTCTCTAGACATAAATGATATGAATGGTGTTCGGATTATTCGTAGGGGTCCTAGAATAGCTTTCAAACATGCAAATGTTTCATGACAGAGGATATGACATCCAAATTCTTACTGCATTTTCACCAAGCAAAAATTTCATCTTAGAGTACTCATCTTAATGCTGTTGATGATGTTACACTCGTCCAAGTTAATGAGTTCTTGCATGCTTTAGATGCGTCGAGTGAGGAATGAGATATAGCCATTGGCATAGCTGTGAACTTACTAGTCACTCGTCAAAATATATATTTTTTTGACTTACATTTGATGATGTATATATAGCCCACGTTTGTCCCCTGTTTGTCAATGTCGTATCTGTGTAATTAGGGCTTTGCACGTTAAGGTTTTAACGTTGCCCTTTTGTTAGCCCTCTACTAGTTATTATGTATAATTTCGTAGTACTGTCAACCTCCTATATAATTATGTACTTCTTAGTTTAACATTTGGATAACATAAATTATCATGTAATCTTGTACTTTGTTTTCAATATTTGCATGGATCACTTTTCTATGAACTTGTTGTGTATGACCAAATACAATGTTCTTTAGTTCTGAGTTTTCAATTACTTTTGTATATGTTTTCTTATATATTGTTCCGTCCTTTGTTACAAATTTTGTTTTCACATTTATTAGGATACCCGGCCTCCCTACCTTTGATCCCGTCACCAAAAAGGGTTCACTCGGCCCCCCTTAGGGTGTCTTTCGGTCTTGTGGATGTTCGAGTGCAATGAACAAAGGAAAGGGTTTAGGGTTGGATTAGGCGTATTCGAGGTAGCGGTCCGCCTAATCCAACCCTAAACCCTTTCTCGTCCCGTTTTAGGATACCCGGCCCCCTAGTTTTGATCCCGTCCCCAAAAAGGGTTCACACGGCCCCCCTTAGGTTGTCTTTCGTTCTTGCGGATGTTAGAATGAAATGAAAAGGGAAGGGTTTTAGGGTTGGATTAGGCGGATCCGAGGTAGCGGTCCGACTAATCCAACCCTAAACGCTTTCCCGTCTCGTTTTAGGATACCCGACCCACCTACTTTTGATCCCGTCCCCAAAAAGGGTTCACTTGCCTCTCCTTAGGGTGTCTTTCGGTCTTACGGATGTTCGAATGCAATGAAAAAGGGAAAGGGTTTAGGGTTGGATTAGGCAGATCCGCGGTAGCGGTCCGCCTAATCCAACCCTAAACCCTTTGTCGTCCCGTTTTTGGATACTCGGCCCTCCTACTCTTGATCCCGTCCCCAAAAAGGGTTCACTCGGCCCCCCCTTAGGGTGTCTTTTGGTCTTGCGGATGTTCGAATGCAAAGAATAAGAAGGGGTTAGGGTTGGATTAGGCGGATCCATGGTAGCAATCCGCCTAATCCAACCCTAAACCCTTTCCCGTCCCGTTTTAGGATATCCGGCCCCCTTAGTTTTAATCCTGTTCTCTCTAGGGTGTCTTTGGGTAGCTAGATACACTTTTGTGAGCTGCTAGATACACACCTTCAGCTGGCTAGATACACTTTCCTCAGTAGCTAGATATATACTTTAAGTTAACTAGATACACTTTTGTCACTTGCTAGATACGCACTTTCAGCTGGCTAGATACACTTTCCTCAGTAGCTAGATATATACTTGAAGTTAACTAGATACACTTTCCTAAGTGTATCTAGTTAAATACACTTTAGTCAGTTGCTAGATACACATCTTTGGACAACTACATACACTTTTGTGAGCTGCTAGATACACACCTTCAGCTGGCTTGATACACTTTAGTTAGTTGCTAGATACATATCTTTCGACAGTTACATACACTTTTGTCAGCCCTGTTTCTTGGTCTTCTCCCTCTATTCTTGCAGATTCTTATGCAAGGTTCACAAATTCATTGGAAGCAGCTAAAGTCGTTCACCCTGACTGTAAACTTGTACAACAACTGGCTGTAATGGATGAAGCTGTAACACCCCCATTTATTCGGGAGACTTTAACTAGACATTCCCAAATAAATAGGACTGTTACCATCTTGGTTTCCCGAGGTAGTAGATAACAAAGTCCAACTCACCAAAGTACTTTAAATAAAAACTTTAATGATTACATAAGTTTTACAATTTTAATCAACTAAAACTTAATATAAAAATAAATACAACTCGCAGCGGAAAATAAATAAGTGATATAACTATACATGTGATCTAGACTTCATCTACGGTTCCAAGTTTGGCTCTCATCCCAATGCTCCCAAGTCAGCTAAACTTTGGTACCTGTCAAATCTGCTCCCCATAAAACGGTTCACCGCAGGTGTTCACGAATACACGGTCAACCGCGAGGTTGAGTAGGAATAAACTAAACAATAATAATAATAATCCAACCAAAATAAACATCCTTCAAATTCTCATCACTTCATCCGTACAACTCACTTACGTCACTGGCAGTAGCACAACCCTCTTAACATCATGCTATGCTCAACTGGCAGTAGTACTTGCGTACCATGCTCACCTGGCAGTAGTAATTACTTACTATGCACAACTATCTCTGGCAGTAGTAATTACTTACTATGCTCATCTGGCAGTAACGATTGCTCGCTATGCACAACTGGCAGTAACACCCTCCGTGTTATGCTCAACTAAATAATCAACTCTCCAACAATCCAATACTCAATGACAATCCCGTCTTACTGCTCAACCAACAATCTATCATACTCAAATACTCTATTCCAATAATAAATCATAATTGTTAATTTTCGTCTCATCGACCGTCACATTTAAATATTCATTCACTGAACAATAAAACCGAGTTGAGTAGGAAATTCCTACCTGGCAAGCGATTCCTATTATGCAGCTTAATCAATCCAAATAATAAAAGCAATCCGACCCGTTTAAAATTTCTTCACAAATCGTCACCTATCATAAATATTATACTTTAATTATTAATTATCCAATTACTTATATTAATTTATTCAATTATAATTTAATTATCTTCATTATTTTCCGCTTAAATTATTCTTATGTATAAACCCGTCTTAAAACAACCCAAACTAATTATTATATTAAGTATAAATTAATTAATTGTACACTACTACAAATACAGGCAACCACAACGGCCCTTTAACAACGCTTATTCACGAAAATCATCAAAACACGTTGTAGAATTTATTCCGCGAATTTTACCAAACTTAATTACAACGGTTATGTGTTGTTAGCCGTTGTTATTTGTTTTAACAACGGGTCATACTTAAACAACCGTTGTTAATGAAAAAACTAATAACAACGGTTAAATTTTAACCGTTGTTAATGGTTTGGCGCCAAATTAGTGAAAAGTAATCACAACGGTTATATTAGAACCCGTTTTTAATACTTTTTAACAACGGTTGTAATCTCAATAACCGTTGTTATTAATATTATGAAAATCTTAAGAACAACATATTGCTTTATTCTGCTATACGCTACAAACACAAACACAAGCTAAATCTTGCTACTATATCATCCTCCATTCCTCCTCGATCGTCTCTCTGTCTTCATCTCCGTCACTTTGTTGTCACGTCTTCTCTCCCTCATCGCGTGTTTATCAATCAGGTATATATATGTTTCTTAGCAACGCTTATTATAACTAGATATAGGATTTTTTGGTTATTATCTAATTTGTTGATAATTTAGCTTAATTGCTTTCCTGAATTTCGTTTATTTGTTTGCCTATTATTGTATTTTCTGAATTAGTTGCCTATTATTACGAATGTAGAATAATGACTCGAACTTGGATGATTGATGCAAATATGAGTGACCGCACCTACAAGGATGGTTTAGCTGAATTTTATGAATTCGTTTCGAACAATTTGAATGGTTCTTCTAGTATTGCATGTCCTTGTGAAAGATGTGGTAATATTAGCTATATGGCTTTTCCGGACGTTAAAATACACCTAGAAAAGTGGAGATTTAGTCGATCCTATACACTTTGGATTTTTCATGGGGAATCATTAGAGGAAGAGAATAACTCGGAAGAAGATGATGTTGAGGTACACGAAAGGCTAACCGATGATCCTGAGTTTGCCGAGTTTTTGAGTTGGAAGAGTTGGAAGTAGAGAAGTTGAATGTTGGGTCTATAGATAATGAAGAGAATGATGATGAGTCCATTGCTTTTGAAGATGTAGGTGATGACACTAGTAATTGGGATGACCTTAACAACATGTATGAGAAGTTGTGTGAGTCTGAAGCACCTCTTTATCCTGGTTGTAAGTTCACAAAAATGTCTAATTTGTGGTGAAGTTGTATAATATCAAGGGGGCAAATGGGGTGAGTGACACATGTTTCACTAGTTTTTTAGCCTTAATAAAGGAGTTGCTTCCTGATGGTAATGTTCTACCTGTTAAGACATATGAGGCGAAAAAACTAATAAGAGGAGTGGGTATGAAATATGAGAAAATACATGCATGTCCAAATGATTGCATATTGTATCGGAAATTATATCAAAACTTAACCAATTGCCCTAAATGTTTGGAGTGGCGTTATAAGGATAAGGAAGGGATCCCGGCTAAGGTGTTGTGGTATTTTCCATTGATACCAAGAGTCATAAGGATTTATGCGAATCCCGATGATGCAAAAATGTTAACTTGGCATGAAACAGGAAGAATAAATGATGGAAATTAAAGCTAAGACACCCGGCAGATGGTAAGCAATGGAAATCGTTCGACGCTAAGTATCCCGAGTTCGGCAATGAACCTAGAAACTTACGTCTAGCGCTGTCCACTGATGGAATGAACCCACACGGAAACATGAGTAGCCAACATAGTACTTGGCCAGTAGTGTTGGCTATTTATAACTTACCTCCATATGTGTGCATGAAAATAAAGTATTTGATGTTGTCGTTCTTAATTTCCGGCCCTAAACAACCTGGAAATGATATAGATGTATATTTGGAACCTCTTCTAGATGATTTGCGATTGTTGTGGGATAGTGGGATAGAAGTATTTGATGCATATAAGAACGAAACTTTCAATTTGAGAGCGATGTTATTGTGTACAATAAGCGACTATCAAACTTATGGCGACCTTTCGGGCACACGGTTCATGGGAAAGAGGCTTGTCCATTGTGTGGGGAGGATATCGAGTCCGAATACTTGAAGTCTTCTCGTAAGTATGTGTATATGGGAAATAGGAGGTTCTTGTATCATGACCATTGTTATCGCAAGATGCGAAAACACATTCAATGGAAGACAAGAACCGTCAACCTCCTAGAATTTTGAGTGGGCATGAAGTTTATCGGAAAGTAAAGCATATTGAGATAGATTATGGGAAGAAGAGCGGCTCTAAATTGTCTACTCGTGGGTATAAGAAAAGATCCATATTTTTTGATAAACTTCCATATTGGCCGACTGGAGGTCGGGCATTGCCTCGATTTCATGCACATTGAGAAAAATGTCCGTGATAATATTATCAATACCCTTCTGAATGTTCCTGGTAAAACAAAGGATAACGCCGCACCTAGGGAAGATATGAAAATGATGGGTATTAGGCTAGAGTTGGCACCACAGAAGAGAGGTAATCGTACATTTTTACCGCCAGCAGATTTTACCCTTTCACGGAATGAGAGAAAAGAGTTCTGTGCATGCTTGAATGGAATTAAAGTGCCACATGGTTATTCGTCGAACATAAAAAGCCTAGTGTCGATGCAAGACCTAAAACTCACCGGGTTAAAGTCACATGATTGTCACACTTTGATGCAACAATTACTACTGGTGGCTATTCGTTCCATTTTACCTGAAAAGGTAAGATATGCTATAACTAGATTCTGTCTCTTCTTCCAGTCCATATGCGAGAAAGTCATCGATCCCGATGACGCGGATTCATTGCGGGACCTCGTTGTAACCTCTCTTTGTCAGTTGGAAATGTATTTTCCACCCTCTTTCTTCACTATCATGATTCATCGGACCATTCACTTGGTTAGGGAGATTTTGTACCTTGGGCCCGTGTACTTGAGATACCAGTATCCTTTCGAAAGATTGATGAAAGTCTACAAGGACTATACATCTAATCGGTATCGTCCAGAAGGTTGTATTGCTGAACGCGCTATTTTAGACGAAGCTCTTTCATATTGTTACGCTCATCTCTCCCCGAAGGAGTTGATTGGCGTTCCTAAGAATCGTCATAGTGACTGGATGACCGGAAAAGGTATTAGGGGCCGGGTTGAAAAAATTGTGACACGTGAAATGTTGCATTTAGCACACATGTATGTGCTAAACAACGAAGATGAGGTGCAACCTTATATTCAACAACACAAAGATGAGCTCAAATACGATCACCAAAACAAGACCGAGAAGTGGATTGCGAACGAGCATACGAAGACGTTTCGAGAGTGGTTTAGGAATATTGTCTTACGATTATCGATCAAACTGGTGATGACATCTCTCCTAGGTTACTACGTCTTGGTTTAGGTCCAAATGCCAGGGTCACCTTTTACAACAGTTTTGCCATTAATGGATATACTTTTTACACCCGCGAGCAAGATGAGGTGAGCACAATGCAAAATAGTGGTGTGAGTTCTGAATTTGAGGCAATGCACTTTGCTACTTCAAAAGATAAAAAGCCTATTTGGGGAAAATGCCTTTATTATGGTGTTATTCAAGAAATATTGGTACTAGATTACATTGATTTCACAATGCCTTTGTTTCGATGTAATTGGGTTGATAACAACATCCATTGTGTCCGAAAGGATAAGATGGGATTTACGTTGGTCAATCTGGGTAAGGTTGGCAATAATAAGGATGATCCTTTCATAATGGCATCCCAAGCTAAACAAGTGTTCTATGTCACCGATCATATGGATAAGAAGTGGTGCGTTGTCTTGTCTATAAGGAAAAGAAGGAGTAGTCCATCCGATAATGATGATGATGATCGGGATGTCGTTTTTGAGGGAATGGATCAGTCTACCACCGTATCTTATTTCGACGATGTTGACACTGATCATGAGGACACCGAAAGCATCTATATGCGTGATGACCATGGTGAAGGTATTTGGGTTAACGAAGAAACTATGACATCCAAGAAACGCCCCCGATCCCGAGATAGTTCATCGGGACACATACGATAGTATATGCATGCATCTTTGGTGTAAGTTGTCTTATTTTCTTGATCTTATTATTAGATGTGGATCTTTGGTGTTGAAATTTTGAATAATGTATTGTTACAGTTTGACCGTAATGGAATTGATAATTTTTTAAAAAAAAAAAAGAGGTTCAACAATAACAACGGTTATATTTAAATTACCCGTTGTAAATACTTTCAACAACGGGTGTAGTACCTCTACCCGTTGTCAATTATTTTTTTGACGTATTTCATTTTGGCGCAAATTTGGTGAAAATATATTACAACGGGTATATGTTACCCGTTGTAATAAACTTTTGACAACGGTTGACTTTTATTGACCCGTTGTTATTAACATATAACAACGGTTCTTCTTTGAGCACCCGTTGTTAATAGTTTGTCTTAATAAAAAAACTAATATAGAAACCCATCCAGCATGCCATACACAAACTAACACACACAACATTATTACTCCAACCGTTGGTATCCTGTGTTAATCCTTCTCTCTTCCTCGCTTTTTACATTCTCGTCGTCCAGTTTCGAAACCCGATTCCGTTGCCTTCCCTTATCATCCCGCTCGTTCTCTTTATCATCATCATCAACAGGTATGTTCACTTTAATTTTGTGTTTCGTCATTAGGGTTTTAAGACGATCATCTTGTTTCTTTTTTCATGCATTTGTTTGTTTTTCGTCTTCTTTGTTATCTTTATCATCCCGCATCATCTACTTTACTCCTCTTATCAGGGTTTAGGATTTTAGAAGCTCAATCTGTTGTTTTAAGTTTTCATTCCTATTAGGGTTTAGGGTTTTAGATAATACTCTGCATGTACGTTGTTAAGTTGTTCATATCCAGCTATATCATTCATATTTGGTTTTTAGGATTATCATGGGTGAAAAACGTAAAAGAAGTCAAAAGAATAATGAGCCTGGTGATAATAAGCCTGGTGAGAGGGGTGCTACGAAGTGCAAGAAAGTCCTTGCAGCTATAGCCGCTAAAAGTACCGTTCAAAATAACATGGAGTGAGAAGGGTTTCCCTCTTTGGTCCAAATGCGGGTCTTTTCTCCAGTTGGATTGGTGCTTGCACAAGACAGTTTGTGCCTATCCATTTAGAGGATGTTAAAAGTTTGAATCCAAAATTGGCGGAGTTATACTTGGCTCGTATAAAGGAAGGCTTTATTATACCCGATGAAAGTCATGATGAGTATTTAATGCATAAGGCGGTGATGTCCACAGGGCGGTGGAAGTGTGGCGTTGCTAGGGATTGGTTGTATGTGGACAAGGCAACGGGGAGATGCGTAAGAGCCCACCGGAAAACAAGTGTCCCACCATCAAGCAGGAAGAATGGGATCATTTCAAAAGATGAGAACTACGAGAAGTTTCGGGTTAAATATCCTCGCCTTTTAACGATTTACCTATCATTTTTTAATTAATGAGTCCTTTATATAATCTTTTTATTATCTCATCTACTTGCGCTTTTATATAATTATTTGAAGGCCGTTAGCAAAAGAAATCGTGCTAACATTTCATGCAAGAAGGGGAAATTCTATGGTTCTCGAGGCGGTTACTGAAAGATAGAAGAGGACCTCGTAAGTAGCATGCATTATTGCCCTGTGAGACTTTATTTTTTAATCACACTTGGACTTGCATTGATACACATTTACGTGTATAAATGTTACCATGTTAATGTGTAGGTGGCAAAGGGAGTGAAAGAGGTGGATCGGCATGTAACTTATAAACATGGGCACACGCCTAAAGGATCCCGGTCGTCGCATGACAAATACGATGTGGAAGTTTTGGCCAACATAGTAAGCATTATTTTATTAAGACGAGTTCATTACTAACTTTATTATTTTAGTCACAAATATAATTTGAAGTTTATTTAATATATTATAGGATAACGTATTGAAAGAGGTAGAAGAAGGGAAATTCACTCCCAATGGTCGTAATGACGTTCTTGCTAGAGCGATCGGCCGACCCGAACATCCAGGTCGTTTGAGGGGCGTCCGTTACAGGTTGGAGTAACGAAATATTATGGGAAAACGCCCGGATAAAGAAGAAAAGGAAGACTAAGTCCGAGAACGCCGACATGGTAACATTTATTCTATTATTTTCATTTAAGTTCAATTCACATGTTATTGTTGGGATAAAAATTGCCGACACATTACATTCTTGGCAAGCGGCTTGATTAATGGCATCCGTACTACTAAAGTGAATCTTTGGAGGTAAGCTTTCCGAAGAAGAAGTGAAGATGATGGAGGATGTCATTTCTAAAGGGGTAATAATAAGGTACAACAGATTGGTGAAGAGGCCGCTACTACCTTGGCAATACATGAGAAGGAAGTATCGGTCAACGAGATTCAGAAAGATCAGGTACCTAATAATGCTTCTGAAGTTGTAACAACTAAAGCCGATCAGGTACCTAATATACTTCCTTATTTTTCTTTTTTTTTTTTTTGGGTAAGATCAGGGGGTGTGTTCACTGCCAACTTCTGACATGGTGCCATTGAATTGGTTAATTTTATTAGGTAAATAATGGGTCTGAAAAGGAGATGCAACTTGATGAGAAGACGGTGATGGAAACAAAGATACATCCCCTTCAAGTCGGTTCCCTGTTTTGATAAGGTATGCATGAAGTGTTTAATTAGTTAAATTTATATGAATGCTGAAGTTTGTGCAAAAATCGGCCCGAGATGTAAAGCGTTTTTGCAAAATCTTTTGAATCTTCAAGCGTTTTGCAAAGATATATATAATAATGTATATGTATGTGTATATTCTTCAGGCCGTAAACAATAGGCCAGTTATTCTTGCTGACCCTAATAGAATCGAAAAGCCACATGTGCGTGTTGGCCGGGGTTTCGTAGAAAACAAATCGCAGTTAGCGGAAATCGTAGTTATTCATGGCGAAAAACTTTTGCCGAATCATACAATAGTAGAGATAACTACAGTCTTTCCAGGCCATGAAAACTTTCCACACTGTCCCCGTTCGTGACGACATTACCATTCCGGGAGATGCGCTTGGAAGTTTCATCCAATGGCCTAATACTCACATCTACTTGGCGAAGATGTCTCGCCGCCTCCTTTGCGAGCAAATGAAAGCGATTGGGGTTAGAAGAAATACCTTTATATATATATATGTGTGTTACATTTTTAATTGTTGAATGTTTTTATATGTTAAATTTATATGTTATTTTTTTTTTGTAGGGAACAAAAAAGGCGGCTTTGGCGGATAAGCCTAAGTCCACAGACATGCCAACAACCTCGACTTCACAACAACTTGATGAGGTATGTATTTAATTAACTTCTCCATTTTTTAAAAAATTAACCTCGCCCCTTTATTTATATTTTGTCTGTATTTATAAAAAGCATGGTAATTTTGTGTAGGGGACAAAAAAGACCGATAAGCCTAAGTCCCAGTCTTACTGCTACTACTACCTCATCATTGAAAGAGCGAGGTTGACGAGGTATTTAATTAAGTACGCTTTTATTTTTATTACTCCAACTAGGATATGTTACCTTTGGATTTTTTATTATTTTAATTATCTATACTACATGTGTAGGATGGTGGTAGTAGCACCACATCAAAGACTCATTCTTTCCGTAGTGAAAGTTAGGAGTATAAACTCCACAAAATATAAAGGGAAGGATTACATGCAAAAAGTAAGAACGGGGACGATGATGAGACTGTATGAGGAGGCTGGCCATCGCATAGCCTCCGAGCAATCGATAATTATTCCGCTCGAGGAGGATATTCTAGGGGTGAGCGCCAAGCATGCATATCATGGGATCCGCTAGCCGTATAAATTTGGACTAGACCAGATTGATATAGCACACATATTTGTTTGGATGAAGTAAGTTTCTTAATAAATAATTTCATAGTCTAATATTCGACTACTAGGTAGATAGTGTTTTAAATACCGGAATTAATACCGTAATAATGTAGGATATTGCAAACCAGAGTGATCCCCGAGAAGAATATTCCATCGATCGATCAATACGGATTCATGTGCCCCTATGTTTTATCTTTATTTATTGCGGATTTCTCGTTCGAACAACGGGTAGATTATATTGCTCAGCAATTGGCGACAACCAAGAAGCTGATTTTTGGCGTTTATAATGAAAAAGGGTAATAAACAAATTAATATTACGTTTCCCCTACAATTGCATTTTCATAACTAATATATGTACTTGTTAATAATGATGATGTCTCTTGATGTAGGACTCATTGGGTGCTAGCAGCCATCATGCCGACAAAGAAAAAAGTTTTCTGGTTGGACTCTTTACATCATCAACCAAGCGAGACTTTTAAGCACTTGATTAAAATGTAAGTTTATAATACTGATTTATTTATAATAACATTTTCAATTTTTATTTATAGAAAAAAGCTCGTTCATATTTTTGCCCCTAAAAAATTAGTTTTCGCCTCCTTTTTATTTTTTAAAAAAGGGCCTTTAAGAAGAAAAGAGCAAACGAGGAGGATCAACCCACGAACGATTCGATGTTGGCCCCGATTTTTTACGATAACAGGGGTACGTGCTCAAATACAATAACATTAAGTGCAAAATCTGTGTTTAATACTAATACAATACCTAAAGTTCAAGATTCTGATGTGAGCCTTCTCTCGTCTGTTTTTTTTATGTAATAATAGGCCCCTCGCCAGCCAGATAGCATACAATGTGGATACTACGCTTGTCGGTTCATGTTGGAGATTATTAGGCGAAGATATCTCGTTATTCCAGAAAGGGTTAGTAATAATTTAAACATGTGTTTATTACTTTTTTTAAATTAGAGCTAATGTTGTCTTGCAATTCTTTGCTATATATACCATGATGTTGCTAATGTTGTCTTGCTTGCTGCTATATATACCATAATGTATTCTCTTTGTTTTTTCCGCAGTATGTAATCAACCAGTCACAACAGATTGAGCAATACTCAAGTATAGATATAGACGAGGTAAGAGACATGTGGGGCAACTACGTCTTAGAATATATATAGATAGAAATTTTTTTGTTGAAGTTAGGGAATGATTAATTAGTTCATGTAAATTCAACTCCTTGTAATTATATATATATATATATATATATATATATGATGCTGCTGTTGTATGTGGTTGAATTGAATCTATTGAGTTCTGATGAACCCAGCTATGATTTATCTTTGTCTTTGGTATATGGTCTTTTTGATATATGCGAGGTTTTTGAATGGCATGAAACAAATTTAATTTTTCAGAACATTAGGTGTACGTAATAAAAACGGTTACTAAAAAAAAAACCGTTGTGAATACCTTTCACAACGGTTAATAAAACTAACACCGTTGTGAATGACATTTACAAATACCCGCGCATAATATTCAACAACAGGTTTTAATCAAAGAACCGTTGTTAAAAGTATTCACAATTTTGGAGGTAAAATTACAACAACGGGTATTAAACAAAGAACCGTTGTTACTAACAATTTCAACAACGGGTATGTAACATAAACCCGTTGTCAAAAGACTTCATAATTTTGGAGGGAAAGTTACAACAACAGTTATACATACGACAACCGTTGTTATATTATTCCCTCCAAAATTTTGAAACACTTTCCACAACGGAGAACACCCAACAACAACGGCTTTTAACCGTGGTGAATACTTTAGACAACGGTTTCACTAAATAAGCAAACCGTTGTAAATACCTTCTACAACGGCCGCTTTAACAACGTCCGCTTTTTTATTTTACAACGGTTTTTACCCGTTGTTATAGGCTGTATCTGTAGTAGTGGTAGTCCATTGTCTTCTAATTCACGTGAAAACAACAAACATACACACCCCCATAGCACAGAGCAAAACCGTGTTTTGACAGCCTTCCTTTACCCGTTTTTCACGACACCCATAGCCACTATCGGCACCACCCAAGCATGACACATCCTAGACCGCACTATGACGCATCCCGATGACCACTAACCACCAGCCTAGCCATCCTCTACAACCCGTATAAACACGCCCTAGCAGCAACAATCACGAACATGACTAATTGCCGAAAACCCGACATCGACAAGTGTAAATAACCCCTCGCCAACACCATCCCAGCCACCATTACCACCTATGGCCACCACCTTCGACACCACTGTCTCACGGTGACTCCAGAGGTGGTCCCCTTTCCCCGGTATAGTCACTAACACGACCATGGCAGTCGTCTTAAGACAGTCACCAAAACTCGCACACAACCCCTGCTCCTCCCCTGTTTTCGCTCAACTCTGGCAACCACTGCAACAACCACCACCTACAACCACCCACAACAACTCAAAACCGATGACCTATCACCACGACACTAACCAACCCAAACCCGAGTCCGTTCGACACACACAAGAGGGTAAAACCGAATCTATACGCGGGATTGGCAACCATTCAACACTCACGAAATTCCGGCCACCACCGCGCAAACCACCACCATAAAACGACCCATACCACCCACAGTGGTTAACTACACCTGATGTGACCATTATTTGAGCACATTTATTCCCCTAATTGAACCTATTTTTGCATACTATTATAACATTCTTTGGCCATTCTATCCGTCAAAACCTTCCTATTTGCTTTTCTATCGCATTTCATATGATTTGTAGGAAAGAAGATAATAAGGCGGAAATTCCCGTCTTTCGTGCGTATTCGGAAGCTATTTGACGATGTTTGATGGAAAAGTATGAAGAGGAAGCAAGAAATAAAGACTAATCCCACAAGAATAAAAAGGAAGTGAAGAAATAGGATGCTGCCACGGAAGATGAGCGGTTTACCCACAAGACGCCCGTCCTGAAGTGACAACCCGTGCGTCCCAGCCACAAAGACGCCCGGATTCCTCCAAAGAATCCGAGCGGATTCCCACAAAGACGCCCGGGCACCATCTCAACAATCCGCCCGTCTTCCTCCTTGGACGCCCGGATTCCCTTACAGCAAATTTCGTTTCTTCAAGCTTCAAGAAAGATGCCCATCCTTCCAAAAAGACTAGCGTTTCCCTGCTCTAAACTCAAAAGTGTAATTACTAATTTAGCCTTAGTTAACCTAATGAATCCCTACTATAAATACCCCATTTGTAGTAATAAAAAAGGGGGGATCTCTAGGAGCTAGAACAAATCCTTCCTTAGATTAGATTAGGAGTAGATTAGAATAGATTACTCCTTAATCTTTCCATAAATCTCACATTAATCTCTCCTTAATTATTGTTCAAGTTTATTATTCAAGTTTATTATTGGGTAATTGAAGATTATTGGGTTTATTTGGGAGATTGACAACCTTCCATCAATCATCAAGTTCTTCTATTATTCTTTGCTTTATTATTTGGATCATCTTAAGTTGGTATAATTCCTTTACTCTTTACTCTTTATTGTTTATTTCCTCATTCTCTTATCATGTTTACACTTGTTGTTATGTTTGACACCATTAATGACATGTTCTCCATGATAATGAGTGAGTAGTTACTAAACTAGGATTATTGGATAATTAGGGGAAACAAACATGGGATTGATTAATACTTAATCTAATATGTTTTCATAATCAAATTGCTTGCTTGTTGTGATGTCAACTTTATGCACATGTTATGTTTGATGAAATGCTAAGCCTATGAATCCTTGTATTTTTACCATCTCTTATCTACTCAACTTGACTTGTAAGATATAAACCAACTCGAGTCTTGTTAGACCATGCATAGAAGTTGAATAGGAGGAAAGTAAGTCGACTTGTAGGTGTTGTACAATCTAATCGATTCGGCTCCGGGACCCAACTCTTCCTATGAACCGTAAGACATAAACTAACTCGGTTCCTCCATAACATTAATTGCTTGCAACTTTGTAAACATGTTTGTATGATCAACACCATGAATCCCCTATGACTCCATGACATCCTAGTGCTTTTAAGTCATTTGTTTACATTTCTTAGTCCATTGTTTGCTTTACTTTATTGCTTGCATTAGTTTAGAACACAACTACAAACCCAAACAAATTGAGACACTAGCATAAATTGAGATAGATAGACTTAGAACCCAAAGCACACCGTCCCATGGATCGACCTCGACTTACCACTAACTAGTTGTTTGTTGAGTATTATAAATGTGTTTGATTGGGAGACCCTAAAGGAAAAGTAGATCTATATACTTAACATATTCATATATGTTTTATTTTAATCTGTCATAAAATTAATGGTGATCTTATGCATGCAAACTTATAAACAATATAAAGAAGAAATCTTTATCTTACATTGTGATTTTCGGTTTTTAGGGCACAAGAGAGATCTCCTTCTATCTTGTTCTTGTGCTTTCCTTTTGGATGAACAAAGACCCAAGTGTAGGATCTCTCCCAAAGCTTAATACCCAAAGCACACTCTTAATAAAATTAATATTATGAATACTAGACAATATTAATTTTGTAAGAAAAATTGACCCAAAAATATTTGGTTTATCTCCCAAAACCGGTTGAGAGAGAGGAGAAAGGAAGGTGAAAATATTTTATCTCTCTAAAATATTTTGGTGAATGAATGAATGAATAATTACCACAACAATGTAATGTATATTGTTATTCAAAAATATAAGGCAAAAACCCCTTTGATTTTCCTATGGAAAACCGGGTAAGGGAAGAAGAGGGAAGAAAAGAGAGAGCCAATGCATGCATGAGTTTATCTTCACAATGTAAACTAGGTTGCAAGGCTAGTCTATTAGGGAAATGATTGTGTTTTCCATTAGCATAACTAATCACAATATTAGCCTAATCCTCCTCTTTAATTTCGGCACATATGGATAACATGGAATCCATTTTATTTTTGTCAATTTGTCAATATGTCACATGTCACATAAAATTGTTATGTATTTTTAACATATTAAAAATCAACGTATTAATAAAAATACGTCATACACAAAAATCGACTTAGTAATTCATAATTACTTGTACCAAAATATTTTACCAATTATAAATCACAACAAATTGTATTCAAATTGTATTTATAATAATTCATTCAATTTCAATAGTTTCCTTAAACAATAATTTTATCTGAGTAATGAAACAATTCGGTTACTCAGAGCGTATCTCATCTAATCAAATTTCAATGAGATACGTAAATATTACTTCCAAAATCGTCCGTCAATTTTAAATAAATTAATTGACTCGTAACGTTATACGATCAATTAATTTATCAATTAAGAGTGTTGCCCTATAGGTATGACCTAGGGGATCAACTGATCACCACCGTCGCACGACAGTAATGTCAAACTCTAGTCAGCCAATCATTACCGATATGTGAGGACCAGTTGACAGTAAAATATTACTTCCCAATTGTATTCTTTATAATGAGACTTAAACATGTGATCATCATGATCAATAGTCGTGATCGCATTATTGTCGGAGGACACATATTCCAACAATCTCCCACTTGTCCTCGACAAGTGTGCGTCACCAATTCTCTTGTCCTATTACTATCTCCCACTCAATGCAAGGTGTCTTTCAGGTCGTACTTGCAAGTGATCATATCGAGAGTGGTTTCCTCGATCTGGAGAATAACTGATTGACCGGATTTATCCACCATGGATACATTCCGAGCGTGGCCACGCATTTCCAGTTCATTACTCCTCGAGTGGCCCTGAGATATTGTTATAACCCTGACTAGGGGTGGACAATTCCTATCGCACTCATTCCCTTCGACTACCACAGCCATCATAACCCAAAATATGCCCATTTGACCCCATTTACGAAGGTCGTAGTAACACAAATCAAAGTTAATCTGAAACTGTGCCATCTTAGGCGAATAGTCTTTAGTCAAAAGAATCGACTCATTTGAATACTATAGCAGCTCTCGCCACGACCAGGCTATATAAATTTGCCAGAACTCTATAAGCGGTCATTAGGCCCGACAAAAAATTCCTAACAGTCTGCCTATGTGATCGACTAGTCATCTCACATGACTCTATGGCACTTGAACTTGCCATCAATCGCATCACACCCTAGTCACTTCGAGACGTCACCTCATACAAGTGACTATGGGCAAATACAATGCTAATCCATGTTCACTTTAACGGGGTTCAATTGTCTCTACAACCCGTTTGGATATAACAATGTATAAGGTGAGTTAATAATAACTCAAACGACAAATGTCGACATCACACTCGGGTAGTCAATACCATATTACAACCTTGTGATGCATATCGTAAGTGTGTAAATACTTGTTGATTGCAATAGAAGTTTAACATGTCATGTGTCCATGTGTTCAAACTTCTTAATCGTATTATCATTTATATTCATGTTATCACTCATAGCATGAACCTTAACAAGTACACATCAAGGTTCCCGACCTTGGTTTCGGGAAAGAGCTTCCTTATCGATTATCACATAACGAATGAATTTGTGGTGAATGATATAACATGTACTGATCAAGTACTCCATCCACACACAATGCACTAGGTACATGTTTTGTAGAGTCTTGCAACAATTTGTCAAGATGATTAGCCTAGCACTTCTTACAAGTCCTAGCATAGTTAGGAAAGATTAGTTTTGAGTAACTTCTTATTTAACTAAGTATCTTTCCAAACTTCTTATTTCTCCTTTTGACTTGAAAAGTTTAGGATTTTCATAAATTTTTACGTGTGTTCGGATTTTCTATAATATGTGCAACCTCTTAACACATAATAGAGTATTCTGTCAAACACTGAAATCGCTCATCGGATTCTCCTCGAGAATTCATGACGTTTCTTGTATGGCTTGCCAATGAATCATCATGCTCTCATGCATATGATTCACTATTGGACATGTGCATGATTATTCTAATGGCGGAAACATTAGTTACTAATAATCATGAGATCAACCATTCATAGGTTCAATGAACGACCATGACTGCTAATGGCAATTCCATTTTCATCTACATGAATAACCTATGTGTATGTTGATACGATGTGTATCTCTTAATACTAATCCAATATTTCTTGACGTAATTGGATTCATCATAGTCCAAATTCATCCAGAATTGAAAACTCAAATACTTCTTTGTGAAAGAAGATATTAGCTCGTCATTCCTAATGAGTAATGAGTTGTAAACATTCAAAGGATGATAGCTCCCACTAAATTCCATGTCTTCACATGATAATTTCTAAACTCCCACTTAATTCCACATGTTTCGAAATTGATTACTCAATTGAAAACATTTCAAAATTTGGAATGTATGTTGCTTTGCAAAGTTATTAAGATGAAACCATATATGTTCCCATCATATCCTTTCAAAATTCCTATTTCGAAGAGGTCTCATCTTAACCTTATGGAAAGAGATTTTAAATCTCTAACACATTCATGTTATAATGATGTGTGGCAATGTCATTTATTAAATATAAGTAATATCTAATACACATCCTTCAAAATATCCCTTTTAGAAGAAGGTTTAACCAATTCATTTTCATAATGAGGTTAAGTAATGACTTTTGCATGGTTTAATCTTTAGCAATTGAGGATATCGATATATCAATCCTTGCAACCTCTAGTCATAAATATCGCTTATTACTAGGATGTTACATTGATTCATTTAGGCTCTTAAGTAAATCTCAAGGTTGAAACTATTGGTCCAAAAATTTTCATAAACTAGTCAAAACTCTTGTTAAGACTTTATATTAGTCATTTTGTTCCAAAACTTTCTTTTGGTCTCCTCGTGTAGTAATCTTGAGAACATACTCTTATGATTACATTACTTGGTCTCTTAAGTCATATAGAACTTACTTGAGACCATAGATCTCATCTATTTGGGTACACTATGTGAATAGATATACCTTCATTCAAATCATTCTCTCTTGCGTAGATCTCATTTACAAAAGTACACAAATTTATCTTACCTCGTGTGTTGTGTCCTCATTTTTCTCCCACTCTATCTTTAGAATAAATACACTAGAGATTCAAAGATAGCATATGAGACACAAATAATGATGTTGTTGTATAAGGAGAAATGTCTCATAGATTGACTAATAGTTATAGATTTCGTAAATGTACTTGGTGATTGACATTCCTTAAGCATACACAAGCCTTAAGCATGTGGACATATAATGAATCCCGTCATTATATTTGTCTATTAGATCACTTTACGTGAATAATCATATGTTTCTAAGAGCAAGCATTTAAATACGAATTTTAGAACAAAGGATAAAATGATAAAACGGGTGACTTGGGTTGCAAACCAAGCCACCATTATCCAAAATACAACCAATTATCCAAAATACCTTTCCATGTCGAACATGGAAACTTAAAGGTTCTAAAATTCAAAACATGAATAAAATAAGACAATAAAAAAGCAAAGCTCCATGAAAGCTATTCCTAACTTCTTGATGGTTTCTCATGCTTGCTTTTCCTTTCCCTTGTCTTTGCTTGGTGGAGGCCCTATTTACAATAAAAAGGGAGATACATTATCACAACTTTGTATCATAATACCATTGTTGAATTAGAAACATAAAAGAAGGGATAGTCATTTTACCTACTGGAGTGATCTTTCCAGCCTTAATATCACCAAGGTATTTGGAACAATTTCTTTTCCAATGTCTCATACCATTACAATAATGGCATTTATCAAGAGGACCCTTCTTGATTTTCGAAGTGCTAGCATCATTAGCTTTAGCTTTGGTGAAAGTGGGAGCTTGCTTCTTACCCTTCCTCCCATTCTTCTTAAACTTCCCCTTGCTCTTAGTGCTTATGTTAAGCACATCCTTTGGAGGGTTCACATTTAACCCCATGTCCCTCTCGGCTTGCACAAGTAACTTGTGCAATTCTTCAAGAGACACATCCTTGTCTTGCATGTTAAAATTCACCCGGAATTGAACATACGCTTTGACTTTGGACAAGGAGTGTAGAATCCTATCTACAATGAGTTCTTTGGGGATTTCAACCTTTTGAATTTTCAAGGTCTCGACAAGCTCCATAAGTTTGAGCACATGAGGGCTAACCTTTTGGCCCTCTTTGAAGTCGAGATCAAAGAATGCCGCGGCCGCCTCATATTGGACGATCCGCGGAGTTTGTGAAAACATTGTCACAAGTTTGGAGTAAATCTCATTAGCGGTGCCCATTTTAAAGGCTCTCCTTTGGAGATCCGCCTCCATCGCAAATATCAAGACGTTTTTCATTGCGGCGGACTCCTTATGGTAAGCCTCATATGCTTCCCTAGTGGCGGCGGTCGACCTAATAGTAGGTTCGGGTGGAGAGGCCTCGGTTAGGTAACGAAGCTTGTCGTCACCTTGGGCGGCTAGTTTGAGTTGGGCATCCCAATCGGAGAAATTTGACCCATTCTTTTCAAGTTTACATCGATCCATGAAGGATCGGAGCCATGATGAATTAGCGAGAGGCGTGGCGTTAGGGGTTGGTGTTGCCATTTATTATGAGAAAAAGAAGTGGTCTACAAAACAAAATAGAAGGAGTAAAACAAATGTCGTTTTAATAATAATACTCGTAAAAATTTATAATTTAAACAAGTTTTATGCATTTTTCTAGTGACCTCTACCCAACTAGATAAATGATTCCAAGACCCAAATTCATATCGACTTAGGCACGATATGGCCGATGAAACCCTTATCAATATAACTCGGTGGATTAACGTTTTAATCGATTCTACTTTTAGAACTCTTGGTCGATAAAATTACTTTAATAATTATCTATAGCCCGGAACACATGCAACTACGGTCACGAATACTTCCGTTGAGCTCAATCCAAATTTCGAATAAATGTGTCCATGATCCAAATCCACATCAACTTGGGCACGGTATGGCCGATGAAACCCTCATTAACATGAACTCGGTGGATAAACATTCATCACCCACTTCCCCTACGTAACAAGGTTTGTACCCCGGTAGGGCCGAGTGCACTCCCTCGCGAAATAGGTTTTCATGGTTTCTACTATTTGGTAAGGCTATGTCTCAATTAATTGTTTTAGCGAGAGGTCATGTCAATTTATTATCTATCACGTTTTAAGTGAACTAAAGCAGTGAACTACGATAATTCTAATTGACACGGTCGATAAACTCGATGAAAGAAGATGCATGTTTTAGTTATGGCGATTTAGCGATGCATGCGACATATAAATAAAATGCAAAGCATAAAAAATAAATCCTAGTATGACCTTCCTAAAATAGAAAAACTATTTAACTATTACACATTCGGAAACCAACTCCATTGGTCCCTTGAACTTCGGTTGTGGCACGCATCTCGAGGTAACACCGTCTTTATTTATCGTCATCTTGAAGAAATCCGTCTTTGGGAACTCCGAAATAAATAAAATTACATAATAAATTACATAATTTCCTATTATACATTTGTAACTAAAATAAATAAATCTATTAAATTACTAAAACGGTGATACGAGATCACAATAAATTACAACCGAATCGATATTCCCATACATTTCGGGTAATACCAATTAAAAACTAAGGCCATACTAAGTAAAAATTACATAATTCAAAAATTACATAAATTAAATTATGACAATCATAAAGAAAATGCAGCATTATAATATGTATGAACATGCCCAATTTTATGCTAAATCGCTTTTAATTAGCCAATATCGTATATTACTCGGTTTTTACGGATTTGCGTGATTTCAACATTTTATAATCACAAAAATTACATAAATTCATATTTATGCATAAGTTAATTACCCTAACCACTTAGGACTCAAAATTTAGTCTTCACTAATTATTTGACCATAGTTAACTCATATTTCAAAAATTATTCATTAATGGACCAAAAATTACAAAATAAGCTATAAACTTCAAATAAATCACAAAATTTCAATTAAATTCAAAATTTGAAATTTAAACTCATGAACATTCTGGAAAAAATACCATGACACTCATAATGTTCAAAAACTTAGGTTAAAAATTCCGAAATTTATCCGGAAAAACAATGTTGCGGTTTTATCGGTTTTAACTAAATAATCATAAAAACATGTGAAAAAATTATATTCATTAACTTTTCAATTTTAGATCTGAAAAATATAATAAGATGTAACATATATGTTTTTCCTTAGTCATAGAGTATGTTTTATTAATATTTCACTAATAAAGTCACTATTCATGCTATTTTTCTTCAAAAATCCATAAATCATGCAAAAGGACTTCACTATAGCCTATTATTTTACACACATCTTGTAAAATTGCATGTGACAACATACTAAATTTCTATGACCAGATTAGAAATTTATCTCATATTAACCTATTTTTCATTTAAATCCGATTTTAACAATGAAAAATCCATTTTTTGAGCATAAGAAGTCCAAAAATTATGAAAATTTACAGGTCATCTCAAAATAATATATGTGACAACATATACAAAAATAAATGGAAACTTCGAAGTTTAGCTAATTTTAGTCCGAAAATGACATTTTTATTCATAAAATCATATTTTAATGCCATTATTGTATAATATGAACAATAAAAATCCTTAAATTAACCAAAATATCCTAAAAACATTTTAGGACCAGAAATTTTAACATGCATAAATTAATTTCGTGATATATCATAATAACACAAATTATACAAGTTTTATATGTTAATCTTATAACTCGGAAAAACTTTTAACCGATTTGCATGCAAACAACCAAGGCTCTTGATACCGATTGAAGGAAAAGTAGATCTATATACTTAACATATTCATATATGTTTTATTTTAATTTGTCATAAAATTAATGGTAATCTTATGCATGCAAACTTATAAACAATATAAAGAAGAAATCTTTATCTTACATTGTGATTTTCGGTTTTTAGGGCACAAGAGAGATATTCTCTCTTGTTCTTGTGCTTTCCTTTTGGATGAACAAAGACCCAAGTGTAGGATCTCTCCCAAAGCTTAATACCCAAAGCACACTCTTAAAAAAATTAATATTATGAATACTAGACAATATTAATTTTGTAAGAAAAATTGACCCAAAAATATTTGGTTTATCTCCCAAAACCGGTTGAGAGAGAGGAGAAAGGAAGGTGAAAATATTTTATCTCTCTAAAATATTTTGGTGAATGAATGAATGAATAATTACCACAACAATGTAATGTATATTGTTATTCAAAAATATAAGGCAAAAACCCCTTTGATTTTCCTATGGAAAACCGGGTAAGGGAAGAGGAGGGAAGAAAAGAGAGAGCCAATGCATGCATGAGTTTATCTTCACAATGTAAACTAGGTTGCAAGGCTAGTCTATTAGGGAAATAATTGTGTTTTCCATTAGCATAACTAATCACAATATTAGCCTAATCCTCCTCTTTAATTTCGGCACATATGGATAACATGGAATCCATTTTATTTTTGTCAATTTGTCAATATGTCACATGTCACATAAAATTGTTATGTATTTTAACATATTAAAAATCAACGTATTAATAAAAATACGTCATACACAAAAATTGACTTAGTAATTCATAATTACTTGTACCAAAATATTTTACCAATTATAAATCACAACAAATTGTATTTATAATAATTCATTCAATTTCAATTGTTTCCTTAAACAATAATTTTATCTGAGTAATGAAACAATTCGGTTACTCAGACCGTATCTCATCTAATCAAATTTCAATGAGATACGTAAATATTACTTCCAAAATCGTCCGTCAATTTTAAATAAATTAATTGACTCGTAACGTTATACGATCAATTAATTGATCAATTAAGAGTGTTGCCCTATAGGTATGACCTAAGGGGATCAATCGATCACCACCGTCGCACGACAAGTAATGTCAAACTCTAGTCGCCCAATCATTGCGATATGTGTGGACCAGTTGACAGTAAAATATTATTTCCCAATTGTATTCTTTATAATGAGACTTAAACATGTGATCATCATGATCAACAGTCGTGATCGCATTATTGTCGGAGGACATATATTCCAACAGACCCGACGACATCACACCCATATCAAAATGGTGCCGTTGCCGGGGACGGTGTTATGTGATTAAGTTCTTACTTGTATGTTTATTTTAATTGTGCTTTAACTTTGAGGAACTTGTTCCTCAAGGTTCGTTTTTACCGTTTTCTTGTAGTTTCCATGGTTGTAGTTGTATCTTTATCTTGGCTATGATGATGGCTCAAGACTTGACATATGGAGTATGTGGTGGATCTTTTGAGTATGACTATGGGTATGGGGAGTTTGAGGAGCAAGTCAACACAAACCTACCTTACACCTCATACAATGAAAATCCTAACTACTAACCCAACTTTCCCCACCAAAATCAGCACATCCAATACCCACAACAACCAACCACCCAAAACTCACTTTACAACCAATTCCAAATGCCACAATACAACCACTTTCACACCTACCCACAACAAGAAGATGAACCCATTCAAAATGTGATTCTCCAAATGATGGGAGATCAACAAAACTTCTTCAAACAAATGCTAGAAGAGAGCCAAAGAAGGGACATTGTTCTTCAAGGCATTGTTACTCAAGGTGAGGAGTTGGAAATTCATATTGCCCAAATAAAAGAAACCCAACTAACTACCCCTCACCACTCTTTAGACATTGATCATGAATGTGAGTTTGAAGGAGTTACCTTTGATGAGAAGTGGGAAGAGCCAACCTCATTGAGCTCTTGTGAGTATGAAAGTGTGGTATTTGATGAGGAAGATATGAAGTTGAGTAAGCCAAATACTCTTAACCTTTGTGAGTATGAGGGTGTATCATTTGATGTGAATGTTGAGATGGTGGAGGAAGAATTAATGAAGAGGAGTAAAGCCCCCATCTATGATTCATATGGAGATAGCGATGATGACAAGCCTATGGAAGAAGCTTATGCGGGATATGTGTCTTGCAATGAAGAAGAGGAATGGAGTTGTGAGATTGCCTTACTTGAGGAGCCCATCCTTGAGAAGTTTGAGGTATGCTTCCATGAAGAAGATGAATTCCTTTTCCCCATTTCCCATGAAGACTATTTGGCCCCTACAATGGAGCCAATGATTGTTGGAGAGGATATGGTGGACCTTCTTCAAAAGGTCAAGGCATCATACAAAAGCTACTTGGTGGCAAAGCTCAAAGAGAAACTTGCACGTGAAGCTACTTGTGGAAATTTGGCACCCACAATGTCCACTTCCAACGAACTCGGTCATCAAGGTCATAAGGATTCTCCTTCTACTCATGAAGGATTGATAAATTCAAATGCTATCATCATCACCGAAAGAGAAAGAGAAGGTGGTAAGTGGAAGTCTCCGGACGAAAATAAACCATACTTCATACCTTGTGATGAAAGGAATCATGGGCTAATTGGTTTGAAACAACGTGAATATCCAAGTGCCAAGAAGAGGAAGAAAACAACAATGAATGACAAATTCCTTTGGCCAAGCTTCGTCTTGAAGTTAAGCAAACCACACTTGTGCTTATTTGGAGCTTGTTCACAAGCTTTTGATCTTCTTTTAAGAGCCTTGAGCTCTATGGACAAAAATTTCTACAAATTGAATGAGTTTGGTGGAGTCCTCCCTAAAACCACCGTTTATAAGATATCCTTTCCTTTAACTTTGCATTACATTTACACTTGCATTTAGTTATATACATATACATTTAGCTTGCATTTGTATTATATTTCATATTGCATTTACATTAGTTAGTTCATGTAGTTTGCATTGTAATATATCTCACATGATTAGATTAATTTTTATTGTAATATATTTCACATGATTCATGTAGATAGTTGCATATAGATTAGAATTCATGCATAGTCACTAATGGCCAAACCTATTCATTTCTACACTAGAAATAGTGTTTAAATCGGTTTGGGGAGGTTTAATCATAAGTTACCATAGCTTACTAGAAATCATGCATCATATAATATAGTTTAGATTGCATTCATTTGTTATATATGTCATATAGAATTGCATTTAGTTAGAGCATGCATTCATTCATATCATATCATTGCATTTGTACTTTATTTCAAAAAAAAAAATCAAAAAAAAAAATTCAAAAACATGTATTTCCTTTTTATTCTCACTCCTACATGTACATTGAGGACAATGTCCAAAATAAAGTGGGGGATGAGAATTTATATTCCAAAAATGCATAAAAATTGAAAAATTTCGAAAAATCACAAAAATATATCTTTTAATTTCATAAAAACAAAAACCATAAAAATTTGAAAAATTGAAAAACCAAAAACATGTTCATTTCCTTTGTAGTGTAGTCTTGTATATATTGTATTTGTTCTATCCTTGTTCACATTGATCGACTACGCCACATCCGAGACATGAGGATATTGAAGACCGCATGGTATGATCTTTCCAATCTCCTTTTTTTCTCTTTATGTTAATGACTATGTGGCTTTATTTTGATTGATGCGGTATAAACAATGTGAATTTAGGATTGCATTTAGATCATATGGCATATTAGTTGGTAAAATCATTTGCATTAGGATGTTTATATGCTAGTTGCATCATGGCATGTAGTTTGCATGTTAGAAAATTTTTGCGAAACCGTCTACTTGGGAAGCCTGACAACTGTACATAGGCCCTAGTAGATGCTTTTTCTTCTTAAGACTTTGTTTGTTAGAATACTTGTAAAACACCCTAGGATGTGTCATGCTAGTATCCTTTGACCCATGGATTAAGGCCTAGTCAAGAGTACCTTGTGGTGTGATAACTCCTTGGCTACCGTTTATTCCAAGGTGACCCTTGAAACCATGCAACCATCATTCATCCATGTTCTACCATACATTTTTGTCATCAAAGGAAATGGGCACAAAAAGAAATTGTCCAAATTTGAGTTCAAGAAATGAAAAGTGAAAGAAAGTTTGCAATTTGCATCAAAAGAAAAGAGGAGTAACAAAATGAAAACTCTTATGTTTCAAAAATAAGGCACCCTCGTTACTAATTGGGGTGACTTTGAAAATGTTCAAAAAGAAATGCAAAAAGTTGAAAGTTGTCAAGTGTTGAAAAGCCAAAAATCAAAAGAAATGGCAAAAGAAAGTGTTCTCAAATGTTATATGCCACAAAAAATTGGGGGGAAAACAAAAACAAAAGCAAACTCCCAAAATGAAACTCAAATATCTATTGATCCCTTTATCCATCGTATCCATTTTTGTGCATGGTAGAGAGGGGACGACCCTTCTTCTTGTCTAGGCAAGAGGGGGAATTCCGCGATCCTCCAGTGTTTCTAACACCATAGGGAGTCTACTCTTGACAAAAGCATTTAACGATTGAGGACAAAGGTACCCTAGCTTGACACAACTTAATTGCTAATGTTGATGCACATACAAATCCCAGGCTATCCATAACTGTAACAAAGCAATGACCAAAGTGTACCAATAAAACAAATTCAAAGGTACGGGAAAGAGAAAACGTAGCTCAAGTCTCATGTCACCATACTATAAACAAATGCCAAATACATTTCGATCTTGCAAGACAAACTAGTTAGATTCTCGCGGATTCACTCATGAACTCATAAGTATGGGTGATTTATATGTGAAGATAGACAGAAGTAGAAACACTCACTCAACTTATATGAAACATGCATGCAATCTAATGTGATAGAGATTTCCCCAACTAGTAGACAAAAGTACATGTATCAAGGACAATAAGGGTGGCAAATGGGTTAAAGGGATAGAAATGGTTTGTGCCAAAACACGTTATGGATATGTGGAGCTAAGACGGTAGTCGCAGCGCTAAACCAAAACCAAAACCAAATCTATGATAACAAATGAACCCAATTTTGAGAAATAATCTTAACTTCACAACACATGAGAGCGAATGTAGTACTCTCCAAATATGCATTAGACTCTACGACCATCCTTTTGATCCTTGACAAAACCAAATGAAGCAATCAATTTCTTTTCTTTTCTTCTTTTTTCCAATTCTCTTTTTTTTTTTTTTTTTTTCGATTTTTCCTTCTTTTTTTTCTTTTTTTTTTTTCTTTTGCTTCATATTTTTTCTTTTTTCAACACAAGGATACAACTTAATTGCTAATAAGTACTTTGCTATACCCACATGACAACAATAAGTCCCAACCCAACCATAATAGCAAAATAAACATGATAAAAAAGCAACTGCGACTGTCCCGATAAGGTAGGCAAATTCTGGGATTGTAGCTCATATGATGTAATTTAAAGTTGGCTACAAGGGTTCAAACGGGCTAAACAAAAGGTAATGTAAAGCTTATTTGAACGGTAAGAACCGCCTATCCACATGTACTTAGTCAAATGAAAGCAATAAAAGTGTCAAGAAATCAATGTCACACTTATGCAGTTTGATATTACACATTCCACAAGGAGAAACCACACTTAACCCTAAATAACAATGAGACCAGTTGATTGATGTTCCCGGTCTAGGAAGCTCTATAGACCTCAGAATTTAAGTAGTTTAGCAACATAAATTTGTCAAATCTAATTAGCATAAGGCATGTGAATACGGTTAAGACTCGAGTTATGATCTTTGTTTTCATAAATAACGGGTCAAAACAATGTACATGGATAACTAAATGGGATCTGAATGCAAAAACAATGCAATTTAACATCATTGTTATTTAATTCACCAAGACTCGACCTAAAACAAAGTAAAAACATGTTTTTGTATTTGAAATTTTTTAATTTTTATGGGATTTTTGATATAAATGCACACAACAATAAGTAAATCACACAACATAATTAAACTCCTCCTCCAAACCTAAATGTCACAGTGTCCTCATTGTGACGCCTACAACATAGCAATCACACACAAATTTCCAGCAACCTAATGGACACATCTAACAAAAGGAATGGAAAAGAAATGGAGATAATACAATAAAAGTAGATACAAGGGAAGAGAATACCGGTTAAGAGCATAGGAGTTCCCCCAAACCATTTTCAAAAATAGGGGAAAATAACCAACCGCGTAATTCCATCATCATCTGGCTACGTTTTATACGCAAAGAGAAAGGGTAATCGATCGAACCCATCACCAGTCGATCGAATACTCATCCTCAATTTCTGCATATAAAACAAATGCCCATCTAAGGCACAATCGATACAACTTAAAGTACGTAATAGTAAAGCAAAAAGTAGCGCATGTACTACAGAAAGACATAAGTAGCACCAATAAATAGTCCAAGCAAAGAAAATAAGCAATGAATAAAGTTCTGGCTCATCAAACTCAAAGTCTAATATAAAATATGAGTAAGTATGTTCATCTCTCTTGAAATCATCATCGTTTGGAAGGAGATGGGGCACTTTATGTAACACCCCAATACTCCAAGTGCCTTACCAGGACCACTCAGGTATGAAGACATTACCATCTCGATTACCCGAGGCAATGATAATCAAACAACAATGAAGAAAAACGTTTATTATAAATAATTAGCGAATAGTTACAATCCTCAAAACCAAACCAAAAGTACGATACGTGTTCTCAAACTGACTGTTCTAACTGAAATGTAAATAACTAATAAGCTACAGCGGAAGACTCCTATCATCATGTCGTGGCATCCCCCTATCCCAAGACTCATCTCAATACTGCTCAATATCTCGCTCACCATCTCCGAATGGATCACCGCAGGTTTACAAAACAACACCGGGGTCAGTACTAATCACACAATCAATATAAACAACAACGATAAGATAAACAGACAGCTTACTGTCACACACACACACAGCCCATCAATTCCAATCACCTCAATATTGACTGTCCACTGGACCAGCCCTGCCAGTGGGGGACCGCAGCCGTACCCACCAAATCCCCGCTCCACATAGTGAGCGATAACCCTGTCCATTAATGTGCACATCCCTTCTGTGGCGGGTTCCACAGAAGGCGAAACTAGGGCGTGAAGCCACTCCCGCAAGTGACCCCACTCAGCCGAGGCCACGCCTCGCGAACCATCAACAACGATCACAACCACAAACACAGTACAATTATTATATCAAACAACCAAATACAATACATCAACCAATATCCCATTATGGGACTAATATTGAGTAGGAAATCCTACCTGGTATGCACACAATCGACGGTCTCTCTGCTTTGAGTCAAAAAGCCTCTTCTATGAACCCTCCTCCTATCATACAACACATAGAGGCTACCAAATCACATACTACACATAAAACCCCCAATCTCTAAATTAGGGTTTAACCAAATCAAAGGAAAGACAATAAAAAGGGTACATAGATCTTACTCTCGACGCAAGGAACTCAACGGTATAATCAACGACAAGAACTGACCGTCTGAACTCCGGGAATTGCTAAGAATGCGATTAAGAAGATGAACTTGTTTGCTTTCTCTCTTAAACATTAATTTAGGTTTTGTAAAAGTGATTTAGAATAACGACGACGAAGCTTAAATACCTTAATCGCATAATTAACAAAACCCGAGAAAACTCCCCGTAAAACCGGACACTCGATCGAGTACCCAAGGTACTCGATCGAGTACCCCCTTACTCGATCGAGTGCCCCAGCTACTCGATCGAGTACCCAACAGGTCAGAAACTTTTCTAAAACGCAACTTACCCTTACTCGACAGAGTAAGGCCTACTCGATAGAGTACCCCAAGACTTACAAATACGGAGTATTACAGTCTTCCCTCCTTAAAAGGAACTTCGTCCCCGAAGTTCAAACCACTACTAAACAAAGGTACTCCCATAACATTCCCGACTCAACAACCAGAACAAAATTCAACATAAAACATATTAATAACCCAACTCATCCCGACAAACATCCCGACACAACATATAAAAGAGGTATAAAACTCTTAAAAACTGTGCGCGATCATCTCCTACCCCCCTAAAAGAAACAAGGTTACGTCCCCGTAACCATACATACCTCATCAAAAAGGAAAGGGTAACGCTCTTTCATAGCTTCCTCTGGCTCCCATGTAGCTTCCTCGGTCTCGTGGTTAGACCACAGGATCTTAAGCAAAACTGTCTCACCACTCCTAGTCTTTCTAACCTTTCGGTCTAGAATCTGCGTCGGCACCTCAAGGTATGATAAAGACTCATCTAGCTCTAAGCTCTCTGCCTCTAACACATGTGACAGGGCACTCACATACTTCCGCAGCTGCGATACATGAAACACATTATGCACTCTCTCTAATGCAGCTGGTAAAGCCAGACGATAAGCAACTTCCCCAACTCGCTCTAAGATCTCATAAGGCCCTATAAACTTCTGACTTAGCTTGCCTTTCTTCCCAAATCTCATAACCCCACGCATAGGAGACACTTTCAAAAGAACCTTGTCCCCAACTTGAAACTCTATGTCCCGGCGATGTAGATCTGCATAACTCTTTTGTCGATCCTGTTTGCTCTCATCCGTTCCCCGATCATCTTAATCTGTTCCACCATCTCATGCACCATCTCTGGTCCCAAAACCATTGCCTCAAAGACTATCGTCCCAACAGATTGGACTCCTACATCTCCTCCCATACAAAGCCTCAAACGGTGCCATACCAATCTTTGGTGTGATAGCCGTTATTGTAAGAAAATTCTATCAAGTCCAACCTCTCGCTCCCGCCTACCACCAAAATCCATCACACAAGCTCGCAACATATCCTCAAGAGTCTTGATTGTTCTCTCATCCGCCGTCTCGTCGGCAGGATGAAATGTGTACTCATCTTCAAAGTTGTTCCCAACGATTCCGCAACTCCTTCCAAAACCTCGATATAAACCTCGCATCTCTCCGCCGGACACTATGTCCTTAGGGACTCCATATAACTTAAGCACGTTCTTTCGATAGGCCATAGCCAATTGTGCCTTAGTCCATGTATCTTTCATTGGAACAAAGTGAGCTGACTTGGTCAGACGATCCACTATCACCCAAATCATGTTGTTACCTTGCTGACTCTTTGGCAAACCCACAATGAAATCCATGGAAATGGATTCCCACTTCCACTCAGGTACCTCTAAAGACTGAATCTTACCTTGTGGTCGTCGCTGTTCCCCTTTAACTCTCTGGCATGTCAAACAACGGGATACAAACTCAGCTGTCTCTTTCTTCATCCCAGGCCACCAAAACGTTTTCTTCAAATCCTTGTATAGCTTGTCTCCACCTGGATGAACTGAATATGGTGTGCAATGTGCCTCTGTCATGATAGTCTTTTCCAACTCCTCATCATTAGGAACACACCACCTACCATCAAACCTCAAACTACCATCTGTATGAATAGAAGACCGGGACACTGTCCCTTTCTCTACTCCAGCTCTCCACTCCACTATCTTAGGATCCAAAGCCTGCTTACCTCGAATATCATCATAAAACTCAAGATGTCTTTGTCATCTCACCCATGGCATCTCCTTTCGCATCATATGTATCCCAAAACTCGCTACCTCATCCTCGGCCTCATCAAGGATAGAGCGCACACGAGAGAATGTACACTCTTCCTACTCAAAGCATCAGCAACAACATTGGCTTTCCCTTCATGGTAGATGATTTCCATATCATAGTCGCCAATCAGCTCCATCCACCTCCTCTGTCTCATATTCAACTCCTTCTGTGTGAAGATGTACTTGAGACTCTTGTGATCAGAAAATCCCTTAAAGATTGCTCCATAAAGGTAATGTCTCCAAATCTTGAGAGCAAACACCACTGCACCCAACTCCAGATCATGAGTAGGGTAGTTCTCCTCATAAGGCTTCAATTGCCTAGAAGCATAGGCAATCACTTTACCATTCTGCATCAACACACATCCCAACCCATTCTTCGAGGCATCTGTATAAACCTCAAAGTTCTCGGTCCCTTCAGGCAATGCTAAGACAGGAGCTGTGGTCAAACGCTCCTTTAATGTTTGGAACGCCGTCTCACAACTCTCATCCCAACGAAACCTGTTCTCTTTCCTCATCAACGTTGTCATAGGTCTAGCTATCTTGGAGAAATCCTTCACGAACCGTCTGTAGTATCCAGCTAAACCCAAGAAACTCCTAACCTCGGCAACATTCTTCGGTGCCTCCCACTTTGTTACTGCCTCAATCTTCGCCGGATCCACAGCTACCCCATCTTTAGAGATTACATGCCCCAGAAAAGCAACTTTCTCTAACCAGAACTCACACTTGGACAGCTTAGTATACAACTCATGATCCCTCAAAGTCTGCAACACGATCCTCAGATGCTCCTCATGCTCCTCCTTAGTCTTAGAGTAGACTAAGATATCATCGATAAACACCACTACAAACTGGTCCAAGAACTGTCTGAAGATTCTATTCATCAAATCCATAAACACTGCCGGCGCATTAGACAACCCAAACGGCATCACCACATACTCATAATGGCCATACCTCGACGTGAAAGCTGTCTTTGGTATGTCCACCTCTCTAATTTTCACCTGATGGTACCCCGACCTCAAATCAATCTTAGAAAAGACTGATGCACCACTCAACTGATCAAACAGGTCATCTATCCTTGGCAAAGGATACTTGTTCTTTATCGTCACTCGGTTCAGCTCCCTGTAATCTATGCATAACCTCAAACTCCCATCTTTCTTCTTCACGAAAAGAACTGGTGCTCCCCACGGCGATACACTTGGTCTAATGTATCCCTTCTCTATCAGATCATCCAACTGCTTACTAAGCTCCTCCATCTCCTTAGGACTCATACGGTACGGTGCCTTAGAGATCGGCCCCGTCCCTGGCTTCAACTCAACGGTGAAATCTATCTCCCTCTTCGGTGGCAACCCCATAATCTCCTCTGGAAAAACATCTGCAAACTCCCCCACCACTGGTATCTCATCAACTGTCGGACTCTCTATCCGGTCATCTCTCACATGGCACAAGATCAAAGGACATCTCTTACTCAGATAAGACTTCAAGGTGACAGCTGCAATCAACTTAACTTTGGGTTTGACTAGAAACCCACGATAAGACACACTGACACCCTTAGGACCTCTTAAAGACACTTTCTTTTGATGACAGTCTATCGTAGCTTTATACTTTCCTAACCAATCCATCCCGACTATCATCTCAAAACCGCTAAAAGGAAACTCCAGCAAGTCTACAGGGAAATCAACTTGCCCAACTATCATAGATACATCTCTAAACAATCTCCCACAAGATACAGACTCACCCGAAGGTATGAAAACTTGCTCACTAATAGACTCATATACTCTCAAACCCAACTGTTTAACATGACTCGAAGACACAAACGACTGAGAAGCCCCCGAATCAAACAAAACAAAGGTAGGAATACCATTAACAAGGAATGTACTGGTGATAACGTGCGCATCTTCCTCAGCTGCTTTCTTCTCCATCATGAATAACTTGCCACTGGTCTTCTGCCCACCTCCCTGGACAGTACTGGCTGAGGTGGTCGGCTTAGCACCCGACCCTTGATTGTTGTTGTTGCTCGCTGGTGGTTTCTGATAAGAATTACCGCCGTTACGGTTGCCTCCACTCTGGTAACTCTGACTTCCCCGGTTTGGCCATGATCCAGCCCGGTGCATTTTGCTCGAAGCTCGCGCAGTCTCGGAAAGATCCTGGTGCACTTGTGCACTCATGTCTCTTGTGGCCTACACCACCACAGCTATAGCAGTTCACTCCCCAACTATTACTCACACTTCCTCGGCCACGCCCAAAGGAAGCCCCAAAGATCGAACCGGACCAGAAGAAAATCCCTTAGAGGCGATTGTGGTTGCCTTTCTTGTGATTCGATTGGCCACCACCCTCGCTCTCAGACTTCCTCTTCTCACCACCTAACCTCTCCTGAGCCATCTCCACCAACCTCTTAGCTCTCCCAGCCCTCTCATAAGCTTCCTTAACATCAGTAAGGACTCTCACGGGTAACTTATCCATAATCTTAGGGGTCAACCCCCTCTCAAACTTCAATGCCAGATTCTCCTCACTCAAACCCATATCCTCAAAGATACCTAGACTTCTCATTGAACGACTGTAGTACTCGGCCACAGACATCTCGGCGGTCATCTTAAAACCATCAAACTCTTCTCTCAACTTACTCCTCACATGTTCCGATACAAACTCCTTCCTCACAAAACCCCACGAAACTCCTCCCAAGGTATAGCGGGTAAGCCTTGGTTTGTATATATCTCCTTAGCACTAACTTTCCTTTGAATCCCACCACTTGCCATTTGCCTCCTTCGGATAGAACGCAGCACTGTTCCACCCTCATCTCATCGGGACAAGTAAACCTAGTCTAATATGTTCTCCATCTCTCTCACCAACTATCAAGAAGATTAGGCTCCCCAACTCCCTTGTACTCTTTCGGGTTAAACCTCGCAATGTAGAGGCTGATTTTAGAATGGTCAACCTCCTTCTCCTTATCCTTATTCTTATCCTCATTCACTTTCTTTAGGGTCTCAGTAAGAGCATCCTGGTGCTCTAACATCTTAACGATGTCATCCATGGTCATAAGCTCAGCTCTCGCATACAAAGCAGTCTTCTTGGGCGGCATCTTGAAACTATATATATATAAGAAAGGGTAGATATGAACACACGTACTAAACTTCAAAACACGAAAACACGCCACCCAGGACCTACTCGATCGAGTTCCCAAACACACTCGATCGAGTAGCTAGGCTACTCGATCGAGTGCCCAACATACTCGATCGAGTACCCAAACATCGACCTCTAATGGACCTTCGATCTCTTACCTACTCGACCGAGTAGCTAGGCTACTCGATCGAGTGACCCCTACTCGATCGAGTACCCCTAGTTACTTGATCGAGTACCCAAAAACACGATTCGGACTCAAACCGTCAAAAACCCACCCGATCGAGTCGGTCCCACTCGATCGAGTCATGCCAATTCATAAAAGCTACCCGCATGTTACGTCATATGCTAACATGCTAAACTTTATAAACCACATTATATCATAATAAACATGCTACGCATCTTTTCTACTATCTACGAGATCATTTCATCATGTTATTAAATGCCACGTTGTAAAACATTCAACATGCTATCATTCCATCAACAGTTTCCACATATTTCATTAACCTTTAACATTCTCAACCTTCAACTTCGAACATCCAACAATTAACACATTTCATCACATTCTTACACAAGTTAACCAAACACACATACGACTCGACAAACACTCCCTCCACGTGACCGGTTCAAAGTTGTAGGGCGACCCCGCGACTTTAAGACGTCTCCCAAGCCTTTGCATTAGCTCCTACAACTTTTACCCCGGGTTCATTTTAATTGACTCCCTATGTTCATTAGGTTCATTGGTTACAGGTTTCAGGATCGTCGCTCTGATACCATTTGTAACACCCCCATACTCCAAGTGCCTTACCAGGACCACTCAGGTATGAAGACATTACCATCTCGGTTACCCGAGGCAATGATAATCAAACAACAATGAAGAAACAACGTTTATTATAAATAATTAGCGAATAGTTACAATCCTCAAAACCAAACCAAAAGTACGATACATGTTCTCAAACCGATGTTCTAATGAAATGTAAATAACTAATAAGCTACGACGGAAGACTCTATCATCATCATGTCGTGGCATCCCCGGCTATCCAAGTACTCATCTCAATACCGCTCAATATCGCTCACCATCCCCGAATGGATCACCGCAGTTTACAAAACAACACCGGTCGTACTAATCACACAATCAATATAAACAACAACGATAAGATAAAGCAGACGACTTCTTTGTCACACACACACACTGACCCATCAATTCCAATCACCTCAATATCGATCGTCCACTTTGGACACCCGCCGAGTGGGGGACCGCAGCCGTACCCACCAAATCCCCGCTCCACATAGTGAGCGATAACCCTGTCCATTAATGTGCACATCCCTTCCGTGGCGGGTTCCACAGAAGGCGAAACTAGGGCGTGAAGCCACTCCCGCAAGTGACCCCACTCGCCCGAGGCCACGCCTCGCGAACCATCAACAACGATCACAACCACAAACACAATACAATTATTATATCAAACAACCAAATACAATACATCAATCAATATCCCATTATGGGACTAATGCGAGTAGGAAATCCTACCCGGTATGCACACAATCGACGGTCTCTCTGCTTTGAGTTAAAAAGCCTCTTCTATGAACCCTCCTCCTATCATACAACACATAGAGGCTACCAAATCACATACTACACATAAAACCCCCAATCTCTAAATTAGGGTTTAACCAAATCAAAGGAAAGACAATAAAAAGGGTACATAGATCTTACCCTCGACGCAAGGAACTCAACGGTATAATCAACGACAAGAACTGACCGTTTGAACTCCGGGAATTGCTAAGAATGCGATTAAGAAGATGAACTTGTTTGCTTTCTCTCTTAAACAGTAATTTAGGTTTTGTAAAAGTGATTTAGAATAACGACGACGAAGCTTAAATACCTTAATCGCATAATTAACAAAACCCGAGAAAACTCCCTGTAAAACCGGACACTCGATCGAGTACCCAAGGTACTCGATCGAGTACCCCCTTACTCGATCTAGTGCCCCAGCTACTCGATCGAGTACCCAACAGGTCAGAAACTTTTCTAAAACGCAACTTACCCTTACTCGATAGAGTAAGGCCTACTCGATAGAGTACCCCAAGACTTACAAATACGGAGTATTACACTTTATCCGTCATAGGAGTTTCATCAAAAACTTTGATGGGCTCCCCTTTGAAAGTATCGGCCTCCAAGGCATCCAATTTAGCTTCTATATCAATATTGTCATCAATCCCGTGATGTACTCGATCGAGTCCAGTAGTCATTCGATCGAGGATCCTATTTTCTTCCATTGTCGTAGCTCAAAATGCGAAAAATCATGCTTTGGGGCGGTTCCTCGATCGATCCCGTGATGTACTCGATCGAGTACCGTGGTTCCTCAATCAATCCTGTGGGGGGGTTCGATCGAGTACTCACGGCGTTCCTCCCTTTTTCGTCTTTTTGCTTATCCCGTGTTTGATCTTTGCATAATTCTTTCTCATCATCACTCAACTTGAGATTACCCAATCCCTTAGGGTGCATATACGAAACCTCATCTTCAACAATGGGCACATCCGGACTTTGATAAGTGGTACCGCTCCTCAAAGAAATAGCATTAACTTGTTCATGAGCTTGTTTTCCTTGAGGAGGAAGATTACTGGACTGTTTTGAAGGATTTTAAGCCGCCATTTGAGCAACTTAATTATCCAACATCTTGTTATGAGTTATTAGTTCGGAAATGTGAGTTGTTTGCTTTTGTTGAATCATCAAACTTTGTTGCAATAGAGCTTTCATCTCTGCCATCTCATTACTTGGAGCTTTAGGAGGAGGTTACATCTATTGAAAACCTCCTTGATTTTGCCGAACAAATTCCCTTATGGTCGATTACCATGATTTAGAGGAATAATATAAGCATTATGCGGCGTGGCTTGAGCAAATACATTCTGACTCCTTTCAGGGAAGAACTTAGAATAGAGAGTACCTTGCTTGAAAGACTGGAAAGCATGAACTTGTTCAACAGTACTCATACACTTGGCCGTAGTGTGACCATCTATCCCACATATCTCATAGGACACCTCTTGTTGAACCATATGAACCGTTTCTTGCTTATTACCCAAAGACTGAGATGTCTTTAATTCAGCTATTTGAGCCGTTAAGGCCTCTAGCTGTGCTGCAATAACATTGTCTGAACCACTTCCTCTCTTACTATCTCTGGGGTTACCATACTCAGCAGTGTGAATAGCTATCTGTTCAATCAACTTCCAAGCATTATCGTCCGTCATTAGTATTATCCTGGAATCTCCCATTGGCAGCGGAATCAAGCAAAGCTCTGTGATAGTCATACAACCCGTTGTAAAACTGGTTGCAAAGGAACAAAATCTGAAAGCCATGATAGGGGACGGATCAAACTAGCCTTTTGAAACGAACCTAGGCTTCATTAAAATCTTCGGTAGGACCTTGTTTAAAACTCATAATCTGGCTTCTAAGGGCATTAGTCTTCTAGGGTGGAAAATACCTCTTGTAGAATGCAAGAGCTAGTGAAGTCCAGTTAGTGATTTCGTCGGTCTCCATATCCAAGTCACGTAGCCATTCTGCTGCATCATCTCTCAGAGAGAAAGGAAAAAGAGTCTCTTTGACTTGATCTTGAGTCACCGCAGCAGTCAAAGGAATAGAACAACAATATGTGATAAATTTCTCCATGTGCTTGGTGGGGTCCTCTCCAGCTTTTCCTCCAAATAGATTTCTCTCAAGTAGGCTTATATAAGACGGTTTGATCTCAAAGGTCCCTGTATCAGTGGTAGGGAGCTTAAAGCCTTTAGGAATAGAATCAATGGTGGGTTCGGAATGACTTGCCAAGGCCGGCATCTTCAATGTCGAAGAAATAACAAGCGCAGAAACAAGTGTGTCCTCTTAAACGGATGAATCTTCTGCGAAAGTATACCGCTCGTAGTCAAGTGTACTCAAGTCTTCCACCTGACTTACTTCTCTTTGAAATTTTTGTTAGAATTCATAATCTCATTATACTCAACATATTCATATATGTTCAAATTTATTTAGTCATAAAATAAATTACAAATCTTATGCATGCAAACTTAAATTAAAAGGAGAAGAAATCATCAACCCTTACAATGATAATTTCGGATTATTGGGCACAAATGAGTTCTCCTACTCACTTGTTCTTGAGCTCTCCTAAAATGGATGAATAAAGATTCAAGAGTAGAATCTCTCCCAAGGAATTATACCCAAAGTAACCCCTTAAAAGATTAATATTATCAATACTAGAAAAATATTAATCTAAATAAAATTGACCCAAAATATGGAATTTTGTCTCTTATTTTTGGTTAAGAGAAGGGAGAAGATGGAGTAATTTATCTCTCTAAAACTCTATATTTTAGATGATGTTAGAATGAATAATACACACTAGCTTTTGCATGTAGTGTGTGAGTCAAAAATAAGCAAAAATATTTTGATCTTTTCTTATGGGAAAACCGAAAATGGGGAGAGGAGATAACCCAATGCATGCTCACCTTTTCTTCCAAAGAGAAAGCTATGTATGCAAGGCTATATGTAGGCATTATCATTATGTTTTCCACTTATAAATAATCAACACAATTTTATCCTAAATACTCCCTCCATTTCGGTACACATACATAAAATGGATGAGTCCATTTTATTAGTGATTTTGTCAATATGTCACATGTGACACATTTCATGACATCTTATTTATAAAATGTATTTTTAACCATTAAAAAATCAACATATTAATAAAATATGTCACTTATAAAAATTAACATAGTAATTCACAATTACTTGCACCAAAAATGGTTTACCAATTTATAAATCACAACATCTTGTATTTATAATAAATTATTCATTCCGTTTCAATTGTTTCCGTAAACAATAATTTCATCTAAAGACCGTATCTTATTTAATCAAATTACAATGAGACACGTAAATATTACTTCCAAAATCGTCCGTCAATTTTAAGTAAATTAATTAACTCATATCGTCATACGATCAATTAAACATTCAATTAAGAGTGTTACCCTTTAGGTATGACCTAAGGGGATCAACTGATCACCACCGTCGCACGGCAGTAATGTCAAACTCTAGTCAGCCAATCATTACCGATATGTGTGGACCAGTTGACAGTAGAATATTACTTCCCACATGGCCTCTTAAAATGAGACTTAAACATGTGATCATCATGATCGACAGTTGTGATCGCATTATTGTCGGAGGACACATATTCCAACAATCTCCCACTTGTCCTCGACAAGTGTGCGTCACCAATTCTCTTGTCCTATTACTATCTGTCATTCAATGCAAGGTGTCTTTCAGTTCGTACTTGCAAGTGATCATATCGAGAGTGGTTTCCTCGATTTGGAGAATAACTGATTGACCGAATTTATCTACCATAGATACCTTCCGAGCGTGGCCACGCATTTTCAGTTCATTACTCCTCGAGTGGCCCTGAGATATTGTTTTAACCTTGACAAGGGGGTGGACAATTCCTATCGCACTTATTCCCTTCGACTAGCCACAACCATCATAACCCAAAATATGCCCATTTGACCCCATTTACAAAGGTCGTAGTAACACAAATCAAAGTTAATCTGAAACTGTGCCACCTTAGGCGAACAGTCTTTAGTCAAAAGAATCGACTCATTAGAATACTATAGTAGCTCTCGCCACGACCAGGCTATATAAATTTTCCAGAACTCTATAAGCGGTCATAAGGCCCAACAAAGTGTTCCTAACAGTCTGCATATGTGATCGACTAGTCATCTCACATGACTCTATGGCACCTGAACTTGCCATCAATCGCATCACACTCTAGTCACTTCGAGACGTCACCTCATATAAGTGACTATGGGCGAATACCATGTTAATCCGGGTTCACTTTAACGGGGTTCAATATTGTCTCTACAACCCGTTTGGATGTAACAAAGTATAAAGGAGTTTTTTTCAGACTAATAAAAACTTGAACGATAAATGTGATTATCATATGAGTAGTCAATACTTGATTACTACTTCATATTCTATAATCCAGTTTGATCTTGAATGTAGTTGTTCATCTCAATTCAATTGAAATGACATGACTCATCATGTTAAGCCTATGAGAAGGCTTTGGTTAGTAGGTTTTATCAACTTCTTGTACCTAACTCAACCTTACTACATACTCGTTTTCCTTTGTAATGTATACATTTGCATTACGAAACTTTCTGAGTACGTGTCGAGATCCAATCAAGACATAGGCCCTCTAGCCTTAGAATAGCTCCCACTGTTTTCACAGTGTGTGGGACACATCCCTCTCACACATCTCATGATTGCAAGTGTACTCAATTTCCGTTGTGACCATCCTCATTGTTCTTTATTGCTTAAAACGATTCTAACAAATCCATTTCTAAAATAACATGGCCACTATGGTATCTTAACCATCCTAATGTGTTTTGATTATGGTTTTGTCGGAAACCATGCGCAATCTCAATTGTCAATTGTCATTTGTGTAACACCCTTACACAAAATTGCTTCAAAAAACACTTTGCATTACATCCTTAATGCTTCTGCAAGCACTTAAGGGTAATCTTTATGGCTTACTTGGTAATTATTACTTAAATTCGATTTGAAACAATTCATCAAACTCAAAGTATATGAAGTGTTATACATCATTTCCTATTTAATTGATTCGGCAGCGGAAGCAAATGGAATCAATCAAATATGTTCAACTTGATTGAAATAGTCATGAATCTTATCAACATAAGACTTCTTATTTGACGCTAATATCATGTGGATTTATCTCCATAAATCTGGATATTAAAGATGTACTATATTTCTCCAAGTCTTTAATCATTCCCAATGGTCAATATGTCATCCACATATAAGACTAATTAAAATTTTCGTAACTCCCACTAAACTCCATGTATAAACACAACTTCTTAACCTGTTGAGAAAAGTTTTATAATATGGTCAAAACATTGATTCCAACTCATTAATGTCCTACTCAAGACCCTCTCTTAAGTTTCAAATTATCTTAGGATTGCAAGAATCTACAAAACTCAAGACATGTATTGAATACATTCCTTCTAATTGAAGAAGTGTGTTTTAGATTTACTTGCTATATGTATATCATCATAATGAAACACAATGCCTAAGAAGATCCAAATAGACTTAAGCATTTCAACTAGTGGAAAACCCTTTGCTATCAATCAAGCTTTGATATCTAATAATTCACTTGGAATTAATTTCAGATTTTCATGGCTCTA